>NC_134411.1:215000-287500 GCF_038048845.1 Mixophyes fleayi | reverse complement strand
AAGCTTGTCAAAGCAAGTCAAAATCCAAAGCAATGCTCATTGTTTTTTTCGATATTAAGTGTGTAATTTTGGAAGAATGGGTTCCAGAAGGCACAACAGTTAATCAGCATTATTATCAGGAAGTTTTGCAGAAGCTGAGAGCAAGAGTCTGAAAGAAACGGCCGCAACTGTGGAAAAATGGTTTCTTTCTTCACCAGGACAATGCGCTGATCACACAGCACTTTCTGTGACTGACAGACACATTACTACACTTGAATATCCTCCATATTCGCCCGATTTAGCACCTTGCGATTTTTATCTTTTCCCAAAAGTTAAATCAGTGCTTAAAGGGACACATTGAGTCAGTTGATGCTGTAAAGAAGAAAACGGCAGATATGTTGAAACAAGTGACAGAAATAGATTTGCTCCGTGTCTTCGACCAGTGGAAAACAAGACTACAGCGATGTAGTACAAATGGGGAGTATATTGAAGGGGACAAACATTACATTTGTAATACCAATAAATAAAGATGAATTATGTAATCAGTCTCGTTATTTAATAGACATACCTTGTATATCTAGACAACCTAAAAAAAAATGAACTGGCTCTAGAAAAACCTGAATATACTTAATCTCCACTTTAAATTAACAAATAATGGGTGAAGAGGAATAAAACAGAGAATTTCACAGTAACAACGTATTATCACAAGAAGCAAATTATAATTTTACGTTTCCCAATCCAGAAAATCCAACTCTCAGTTCCTTCTAGGTCCCAAACTGAGACGAGTGAAATGTTTAAACTCATGCCGGGAATTCTACACAAAATGCTCTGTTGCAGATACCAGATGTTACAATAGTTTAATCACGTATTTATTTTACTGTAGATCCGTACATAGAAGATGACGTTCCCTGTATACAGGAACAGAGGCTAGACGTCCTGGTATGGAGCGCACTATAGAAAGAGCTGCCTCTATTATACGTAGAAATGTTCCTGACCGGACAGAGAATCAGGGAGTCCTAACGTCCCGTGACAACTTATAGCCCAGAAACCCATCATTCTGTCAGTTTCCTGGCCATTCAGTCCAACAGCTGTATAATGACATCCTGGAAGAGCTGGTGGTCTGACTGTCAGTCCTCCCGTGTTAAGCAGTCATTAAATTACCAGGAATTACAGAGAGAGGTAAAGTGATGGTCGTAAATGGAGGAATTGGAGACAGACAAGATTTATGATCATTCCACATATAATCTGGGGGTAGTTACCTGACCCCCCAAACTCTCTCTGTACTTATCTCTTCTTGATCCATGTGCATAAATACATGTGGAGGTTTTACAAAAGGAGAAACTTCTCTGCACCCCTAGAAACTGGAACCCCATTTCTACGCACTGTAATAGGAAGGTTTCTGTACATTTTGTGCTATTTGAAACTAAAAATAATTTTGTTAATTAACAAGTAATTATATATTAAATATGCATTGTGCAGCCCTATCATCATCAGGTATTTATATAGCGCTAATACCGCAGCGCTGTACATTCCCTAACACACACACACTCAGAGAGAGACTAAGCCCTATAAATGTTCTGTAGGACCAGATAACGAGACAGACCACCACCACATTAAGGGGAGAACCCCCAAAACATTGAAGAGAAAAAGGTTACATTGTGAGTAAATGTGGAGAATGACCCATAGCAATGCAGACATTACAAGACATTGCAGGACAATGTGTGACACTTTACCCCTTATCATCATCCACAGGTGCTGAAAGAACAACCTCAACATAGCCCATAAATCGTGATGCTAGGAAAATGTAAACAAACAGCACAGGTGGCGCTTAGTGTGAAATAAATGTATATTATACATATGTAACACCTCCCTGACTGCAGCTAAGGGTGTATCTGTAACCTCTTCCTAGTCTGGGTATGTATGGACACAATGACCACCAGGGGCGACTTGGGGACCCCCTGTAACCACACACACACACACACACACACACACACACACACACACACACACACAATAAGGTGGTTAATAGAAAAATATCTACTTTGAAAAATATATATTTTAACTAGATAAGCAGTTAGTGAATAAATAATAATCAAAATCACAAACACTTTAATGAGTTTGAGTATTCAACTCAATATATATTACTAAATTTAGATGTTATAGTATCTAGATAATTTTGATATTATGCTATTTCTCTATTTCTAGTAGACTAAAAAAATCCCTTTATAAACCAATCCTAACTCATTATACAATCACACTATGTCTAACACCTATATATAGATTTCATCACACTAAATTACTGTATACTATTCTGAAAGTACTAATAAATTACACTCATCACTTAAAATAAATATTAACTAATTAATATAACACTAAAAATTTACAGTTCACAGCATTGATTCTTGCGATATCCCTCACTTCCTGGCCAGGCTGTTGTTGGTACACTTATAATACTTATAATATAGTACACTTATAATACTTATAATATAGTACACTTATAATACTTATAATATAGTACACTTCTAACACCGTTGGTAGCTACTTCTTATTTAGTTATATGTACATTTTATTTTTTCCTGAATAACACGGCCATGAATCATTAAGGAAAGTAAAGCAAGAAAAAAAAGAAGTAACTTTGCACCATGACAAAACCATGTTGCATTGAAGGGGGGTAAATTTAAAATGTGGGCAAAGATTTATAATTGGGGTAGAGCATGTCCCAGATCAACTTTAAATGTCAGCGTAAAAATAAAGCTATCAAGTATTTGTGTCCTACATTAAAAACAGCCATTTTTTCCTTATGTTGCAAAATGGTCAACTAATTTGCACCCATCCAATGCAACATGGTTTTGCCAAGGTGCAAAGTTACTACTTCTTTTTTTCTTGCTTTACTTTCCTTAACGAATCAGGCCTCATATCACTAACGATACTGATGATAGAATTAACTGGTATATAACTCAGTCTCAGAAATAAGTATTTATAATAACTCAGATGATATATAGAATGGACCTATTATGAGTCTCTGAAATAATCATTTATACTGATGCAGGTGATATCTTGACTGTATATATATCACAGTCTCTAAAATAAATTTGTATACTGATGCAGGTATTAAATCTATATCTCCCTTTCACTTCAGGTTTTTGCAATATAAGGATATGATAATTTTTCAGGTTTACTCACAAGAACCAGGATTTGGTAATACCAATACTGCTTTTTTTTTACTGTTTCTTTTCAAAATGATGTTTCTCCTCACAGACGCTATTTATCAGATGCTTTTTCCCATAAACATTGATCTGCACAAATAAAGCCTTTTACATACACATCTCATCTCCATAATATATCTCTGTTTTCTCATAGATTTGTCTCAATTATTCACCTCCTCACATAGATCTGTCTCCTCTCTCCCTCATCCGGGTGACCAGTAAACCATTATTCCTCCTCTCTCCACTGTAACGGACACACTCCCATGTCAGTTCTGGTGCGATTGGCAATATCTTTCTGCCTGCCGAGGACTCAGATAAAGTCCTAGGCAGTGCTGGCTTCTATATTTATTTTTAATCCCTGCTCAGCAGCAGATATTCCACATATATAGATCAAAACTATAGAATTGTGATTAAACACAACCAACAATAGAAAAAAAATAAATCTATATTTAATTATTTATTTTAATATGGATAGATTTAGTCACAAAAAGGAACATGAATGCAAATAACAAGGGAAAAATGGACTTAGTAACAATGGAGAACAGGACACTGAAGAATTACAAATGTAATAGTTTTCATTCTGCAGATAATAGAACATTTTTGTTATGCCCCTCTGGAGATAAGATAGAAAAAGGGGAAACAGAAAATATCCAATTGTGAGCTCCAAAAAACACGATAGACTCTGATTGCTCAGAGGAGATCAAGTTAAAATAAAGCTCAAAATGTAAACAGAACACATAACAAACATCACGTATATAAGTATCTCAAGAAACTGTGTCCAGTATGTTACTCCATTGCATTCCAGCTAGATCTGTGCAATTTAGCCTCTATATGTGGCCGTATTGATCACAGACCAGAACAGATTGCAATTATCCAATTCCATCAGACTGCATGAAGGATACAGAGAAAGGGTATATAGGCAACATAGATCCTAAATAGTGTATAAGCTCCAACACAAGTACAGTAAATAAAATATGCCAGAGTTGGAAATAGCTCGGCGTTCCGGATTGGTGTCTAAATATAGAGCCAGTGCCCAGAAAAGTACCCCTGACCTTGGCACTAAACCAAACAAGAGCTTTCTGGCAGCGGAGCCTCTAGTGCCAGTCACATACACAGCAACGAGGTTGTTACCCGAGACGGAGTACGGTAAAAAGAGAGAGGGGTGAGCAAGTGATCCAGGGAAGGAGCAGTAACGGTAATAAGGTCCCCCAATGTCAGAGGAGCCCTGTGGAGGTCCACAGCCATGTGCCCACCCATTGGGTCTATAATATGCCCAGACCTAGTGCCAGAATGTGGGCACTATACTCATATATTGTGTACTTTGTCCTACGGCTATGTCAGGAGGATATTGTCTGATGAATGGTGCTCTTGGCAGCTTAACAGCTAAAAGGTGCGTAAAAAGTCAAAGTAGCCACTTTATTGCATTGACCTCTGACCCCAGTTATGCTCATTTTAGGACCAGCTGCATATTGGATTTAGGAGACTGTGGAGCTCAGAGATCACATTAGAGCATTGTCCAAGGGTGATTAGTACAACAGTAAATGCAATAAAGCAGGTGCAGGTCCTGAGCGCTAACCCAGCAGTTGTCACCGGACAGGGAATTAGATATGTTATTCAAACATGTACAGCTCTGGTCTAAATACGGAGAATATCAGATGGATTCTCTTTAATATCTTTATAAAGTTACAATGCACCAAAAAAATATCACTTAGGAGGTCGGCATTTAACGGTAGAGACCTTTACCGGACTCCTATATGAGAGACATAGTCTAGAGAATAGCATGAACCAGTAATAGGACTTACCAAATGTAAATTACATTTATTGGCAACTATCCCATCAATTACTCAATATCTATCGGTGCTTTATCTTCCTAGCGCGTTCTCTAGTTGGAGATTGATACGAAGAACGGTGAGTTATACTGTAATATTACCTGATTTATAAAGAATTGATTGTTACATACATCTGCTTTAACCATAAACATCATGTTAGTCTCCACAACAAAACAAGGACATCTATATAATGCGGTTATGATGATCTGACCCTCAGATTAATTTACAAGGATCACAGATATAGTTTGCAAACAATAAAATCAATGTGTACATTTATCTCCGTGATTTGTTCTTCTCTCTGTTTGTATCCAGCTGTTTAGATGCATGTGTCCAACCAGCCAGATGCTACTCTCAGACAGCAAGCAGTACTATCCCCAGGTTCAAGCACAGGATATTCACTATCCATTACCTTCATCAAAACATTCACCATTGGGCTCGTTTAGACGGATACAAAAGAAGTGGACTTACCTGGATCGCAAGAGGTATATATGCTGCTCATACAAAGCAGCATATTCACTAGACGTACGGCAGGTGCAATAAGTGTATATAATTACGCACCATGGACCCGATTCATTAAGAAGAGCAAAGCAAAAAAAAAGCAGTAAATTTGCATCTTGGTAAAACCATGCTGGAGGGGGAGGTAACATTTAGATGTGGGGGCAGATTTATAGTTGGGGTAGAGCATGTTCTAGATTAACTTTAAATCTCAGTGTAAAAATAAAGCTATCAAGTATTTGTGTGCTACATGAAAAAGCAGCCAGTATTTACCTTATGTGCAAAATAATAAACTAATATGCACCCCTTGTATTCTAACATGGTCTGTAAATGAGCAAACTCGCTACTTTTTTTTTTTTTGCTTTGCTCCTTAATGAATCAGGCTCCATGATCACATAGAGATGCGGATAGACAGTGTTATTAGTACGATTCACTGTACCCTATCTGTACACAATGTAATAATGTAATGAAGTGTTACATACACAAGAGACATTATTGTCTGTACAGTTATTAATAAACATGAAAGTTGCATCTTCAATATGGAATGTAATTAAAAACAAATACAGGATACAAATTAAATACAAACGTCAGTTGTTTTCCCCTTTAACAACCAAATGGGAATATTAATTCCTGCAGTAGCCATTAAGTAATGAGAACAGGCATATAATACATCAGCAGCGTTAATGAATGACGTAGTATGAGCTGGAGAGGTCAATAAGCATAATTCTGATGCAACTACATTGTGCTGCCAATCATCATCATAATCACATATTGCATCACGCACATAGTGCTGCCAATCATTATTCAGCACCTGCAAGAGATACACCTCCTAAGAGGAATGTCGGAGGGACCATCCATGTCGAATTGTATTGTACTCTCAGCTTTCAGGACCCCATCTCTTCCCTCGTAAAGAGATATGCGCAGTACAGAAATTAACGCAAAAAACAGGCTTACATCCAAATCTAAATGAGCTTGGGAATAAACGTGACTTATCATGTATAAAGCACACAGTATATATGTAAATCTGAGTCCTGAAGAAGGAGGAGGTCCAGGGACTTTTTCAGAGCTAGAAAAGCCTGAGAAACATTTCTTCATAGTTTAACCCAAACATCTGTAACTAACCCCTATGAACACTTCTACCGATCCAACAATTGTTTTAGGGTCACTGAGCCCTCTTCAATCCTACAATCCGTCCTTCAGACCCAATTGAGAATATTTTTGTCTCTTCATGTAGAATGGAACATCCATGATTTGTGTGAGACCCGGGAACCCTCCTTAGTATGCACCTGCCCCACTGAACCTCGACATCTGGCCCAATCACCTCCTGGAACCCTCCTTAGTATGCACCTGCCCCACTGAACCCCGACTTCTGGCCCAATCACCTCCTGGAACCCTCCTTAGTATGCACCTGCCCCACTGAACCTCGACATCTGGCCCAATCACCTCCTGGAACCCTCCTTAGTATGCACCTGCCCCACTGAACCCCGACTTCTGGCCCAATCACCTCCTGGAACCCTCCTTAGTATGCACCTGCCCCACTGAACCCCGACTTCTGGCCCAATCACCTCCTGGAACCCTCCTTAGTATGCACCTGCCCCACTGAACCCCGATTTCTGGCCCAATCACTTCCTGGAACCTATTTTTGACACTGCAGCATTAGCGGTAACTGAATAAATTGCATTTCGCCTGTTTTCACACACTTCTGCAGCATTCCGAATAGAAAGCATCCATCAATCCAGCCAGCCAGCAAGCCATCCATCCATACAGCGATATATTTTTATTTAGGTCATTATGCTGTTACTCACAGTGAGCCGGAGGATCACAGCTGCCGGAGACCAGTAAAACTGAAGAGATTTTCGCTTTACATGCGTTATGACCTGATGTATGAATATTAGGGTGAATCCTGAACTCTACACATGATAATTGATGAGATGGAGATCTTACTGCAGAAGATATAAAAAAAATAAAATTCTTACAGTCATTCTACCATTATTTAGACTTGACATAAATCCAGAACAGAAGATATTGTGAAACCTGGCAATTCAAGGGTTACAGACCCCCTCCCTTATGACACCCTAAAAAGGTTCTGGCTGTGATTATAGGAGAACTATTACTGTATGATTATTGTACACACAGTATCACAGGTTGTTACTGTATGATTATTGTACACACAGTATAACAGGTTGTTACTGTATGATTATTGTACACACAGTATCTCAGATTGTTACTATATGATTATTGTGCACACAGTATCTCAGATTGTTACTGTATGATTATTGTACACACAGTATCTCACCTTGTTACTGTATGATTATTGTACACACAGTATCTCACCTTGTTACTGTATGATTATTGTACACACAGTATCTCAGATTGTTACTGTATGATTATTGTACACACAGTATCTCAGATTGTTACTGTATGATTATTGTACACAGTATCTGATTGTTACTGTATTATTATTGTACACACAGTATCTCAGGTTGGTACTGTATGATTATTGTACACACAGTATATCAGATTGTTACTGTATGATTATTGTACACACAGTATCTCACCTTGGTACTGTATAATTATTGTACACACAGTATCTCACCTTGATACTGTATGATTATTGTACACACAGTATCTCAGATTGTTACTGTATGATTATTGTACACACAGTATCTCAGGTTGGTACTGTATGATTGTTGTACACACAGTATCTCACCTTGTTACTGTATGATTATTGTACACACAGTATCTCAGGTTGGTACTGTATGATTGTTGTACACACAGTATCTCACCTTGTTACTGTATGATTATTGTACACACAGTATCTCACCTTGTTACTGTATGATTATTGTACACAGTATCTCAGATTGTTACTGTATGATTATTGTACACACAGTATCTCAGATTGTTACTGTATGATTATTGTACACACAGTATCTCAGGTTGGTACTGTATGATTATTGTACACACGGTATCTCAGATTGTTACTGTATGATTATTGTACACACAGTATCTCAGATTGTTACTGTATGATTATTGTACACACGGTATCTGATTGTTACTGTATTATTATTGTACACAGTATCTCAGATTGTTAATGTATTATTATTGTACACACAGTATCTCAGGTTGTTACTGTATGATTATTGTACACAGTATCTCACCTTGGTACTGTATTATTATTGTACACACAGTATCTCAGATTGTTACTGTATGATTATTGTACACACAGTATCTCAGATTGTTACTGTATGATTATTGTACACACAGTATCTCACCTTGGTACTGTATGATTATTGTACACACAGTATCTCAGGTTGTTACTGTATGATTATTGTACACACAGTTATCTCAGGTTGTTACTGTATGATTATTGTACACACAGTTATCTCAGGTTGTTACTGTATGATTATTGTACACAGTATCTCAGGTTGTTACTGTATGATTATTGTACACACAGTATCTCAGATTGCTACTGTATGATTATTGTACACACAGTATCACAGGTTGTTACTGTATGATTATTGCACACAGTATCTCACCTTTGTACTGTATGATTATTGTACACACAGTATCTCAGGTTGTTACTGTATGATTAATGTACACACAGTATCTCAGGTTGTTACTGTGTGATTATTGTACACACAGTTATCTCAGGTTGTTACTGTATGATTATTGTACACACAGTATCTCACCTTGGTACTGTATGGTTATTGTACACACAGTATCTCACCTTGGTACTGTATGACGATTGTACACAGTATCACAGGTTGTTACTGTATGATTATTGTACACACAGTATCTCAGGTTGTTACTGTATGATTATTGTACACACAGTATCTCAGGTTGTTACTGTATGATTATTGTACACACAGTATCTCAGGTTGTTACTGTATGATTATTGTACACACAGTATCTCAGGTTGTTACTGTATGATCATTGTACACACAGTATCTCACCTTGTTAAATGTATCATTCATTTTTACCATACTTCCCTACTTTCTCCAGGAGATCCTGGAAGAGGGGGGCAGTGGGAGGTCGGAAGGGGGTGGAGCATGGCAAGTTGTGTCATTTTGGCCCCGTGACAAGGGTGCGGGGTCAAAATCATCCGATTTGCCATGAATTGCGTCATTAAGGCCCATCGGGGACAGGATGCGGGAGACATACACAGAATTTGGGAGTCTCAGTAGGCAAATATGATTTTTACACAGCTTCTCACACGGTTACAGTATGATTCTTGTATACACAGTATCTCAAACATAGCAACTGCAGATAGCATATGCATGATGCCTGCAGAAATTCAGGCGCTGATTATGCAGCACAAAAGTGGTAAAAGTTTTACAATACAGTGGTAGAATTTCAGTCAATTGACTCGTGAAAATTATCTGTAGGGTAATTAATTGGGTCTTTGTTGAAAACCCCATCAAAACTTAGAAACTACAAACCATATATTAACATTTACCCTGCACTGAGCATTGTGGCAATAGATATGGCAAGAAGTACTGGCAATATAAAAAAAAAACATTTATTACAATAAAACAAATTGTTCCACTAAAAACCTCTAAATTGACTGGACTGATATCGAACACGCAATCTCCACCTTTTTATAATAATAATGTGCAGTAATATTGCATTCTTAGTAAAGGCAATGCCCAAACCTTATTACACTCGCTTATAAACACAGATAATACATTCCATAATCCACTTTAATCTGAAAAAACTGCTCTATATTCCTGTGACGTCAATGTTTGATCCAAACAGTGGAGTGTTTAGCTGATAAAGAGGACGAGCCCTGTCACACCTGATGATAATAATTATAATAGCCCTGTCACCCCTCCATAGGATCTATGCTGGACAGATAAATGTTACTCACAAAGCTTTATTGCGGTGACCACTTGTAAGTCACCCTATTACTGTACACACAGCGTCTCATGAATGTATACACAGTGTAATTGTACTATAGACACAAAGCATTTCAGGTATTATTAGGGTTTTCAGGGTCTCCTCTTGTGGACCCAGCAGAAAGTTTGTGTGTTTATGAGGAGAAAGTGACAGAGGTTACAAAATGCTTCAAACTCTGCAAAGTGAGAATATAATGGGCAGTAACTCGGCTTTTAGATATAGTTTTCAGTCAAACATGAAAAGCCAAGTGGACCATTCACAGACAGGGGCTGGCTGGGGGGGAAGGGGAGCCGGTCCCATACTGGGCTACCTCAGGCTGGGTCCCTGGGCTACCTCAGGCTGGGTCCCTGGGCCACATGCATTCATTTTCCTTTAAAATGTTCCCCATAGGCTGCTGAGTGAGGTCCCCCCCTCCCCCCTGTTCACAGATGTAAACGTGAAAATTCAAATCCTACTGATAATGACCTGACAATAGGCATCACATTTCCTTTGTACTCATAGTAAGGTATTGCACTCTGTTATCAGCTAATTTATACTGCCTGTAGTCTCCTTATTATGGGTCTCAGAAAGCTGAAAGGACAAAGGAAAACTGCCCAATGTCTAAGCAACACATTACCTGACATCTCTGTGGTACTGGTGGCAGTCACGTGACCACGCCCAGGGGAGACTTCATGACTAATCACAGCGCCACCTGGAGGGAGGACTTGTAATGACAGCCAGTAACAACCACCAGCTGCAGCCATTACCTGTGGTGAGGGAGGTATGTCTGTATGTATATGTAATGTATGGTATGTGTGTATATATATATATATATATATATATATATATATATATCTATCTATCTATCTATCTATCTATCTATCAATAACACCATGTAATGTGATCATGTAACAACCAGCCAGGCTCCGCCCTGCTCTCCACCCAAACTGGGGGGCTGCAGTGGTGGAACTATCACCACAGGGGGTTCAGCTGCCATGGGGGCAAACAATGCTCTGAGGCCTCTGCTCCACCTGAGGGTCCTGCTCTGTACCTGACAGAGGTCTAAGCAGGCATGGCCAGGGCATGCTCAGTGACCCCCTGCTCCTGCCCCCACTCCTTGGAGAGCAGCTCAGGGGCCTGGGAGCCTAGGGCTGCATCGTGGGGCCCTTAGTCAAGTTTTGCTATGAGGCCCAGCAAATCCTTGTTCCACCCCAGGCATTCTGACATGTTACCTGCCCCTGCACTGGGAGAAGGAGGCCTGAGGGTGGGTCTGAACACCACATCCTAATCTACGCACCATGTTGTCATTATCCTCCCACCCTAAACTGAGTAATAGGCAAATTATAATGTTAAATGATCATCCATTGTGCAGGGTTGCCCTGAACAGCAGCCCTTCAGGTTGAAGATCTCATTATTTAAAGCACTTAACAGTTTCATGTCTGCTTGGAGAGACCTTTTCAGTGTAGACTGTAGACATTGTTTCTGAGTAAAATAGCAAAATCAGATACAACTATTCCACTGGAAACTCCCTTTCTACATTTATATCAGTTGGGAGGAGATCACAATATCCAATCAGCAAATCCTTCTGCAATGTCAGCATCACTGGAACAATATCAATACTATGAACTGAACCGTGGAATTATAATAAAATTATTTCCTGTTTCTCGTGTTCACCACCATTTAAACATATTTAATATAGAGGTATCAATGTGTCCTGGTGATCTGTTTCCCACAATGATATTTTCTAAGCATTATAAGATCAGTTCCATGAAATCCTGCTGTACTTCTACCCTGTGACTGGGGGATGGAGCCATTGTGTTAAGTGAGATTTCAGATTGTTTCAAAGGGAAACAAAAGCAGGGAGAACAATATATGTTAGGAGAGCACGTTTTTAGCAAGACTGGAACCTGCCAAAAGGCTTAAAGCTGGAGGTGTCAATTTCCTTGGCTTACTCCCTGCAGGAACAGCTGCGCCCCGGTCAGAAGCCCACGTGACCATCGTTGCCATTTCAGCTTTCCACCAACTTCATGGAAAAACCTTCTGCTGACTTCTTCACTGTGAGTGTAACTGCAGCGGGAGGCACGAGGCACAGGGAACCCCAGCACCCCCTGAAACATCCAACCCAGGACATAATGTACATTTCATTAGGATAACATCACCCTCAATTAGTTCACTAACAATGTTACCACAAAATGTTACTTCATGATTATTCCTACCCCCAAAATGTCAGACCCAGGACATACCCATTATCAATATGATCCCAGAATGTCTGAGCTTCGAGTTATGTAACACACATTTATATGGGAACCCTGAAAATGTTATCCTAAAATCTCTGAACTCTGGGACACAAAATACTGTAGATTTCCAAAAGCCAAAATCCGAGTTTTGTCCTTGAATCACATGTACCCTAGTCCAAACCTCTACACAAATGTCCACCTATATCCCCAACCAATTCTGTCCCTATTATTAAGCACCTTTATATCGTGACTGTTTCCTTCCAAACTCCCGTACATCCCCCTCCTTCCAATTACATTACTCCCTTCCTCATAATATCCTTTTCCCCTCATCCCTACTGTTCCCTCATCACTGCCCCAGTGCCCCTCATCACTGCCCGCCTACCCCTCATCACTGCCCGAGTGCCCCTCATCACTGCCCTCCTACCCCTCATCACTACCTGAGTGACCCTCATCACTGCTCTCCTACCCCTCATCACTGCCCGCCTACCCCTCATCACTGCCCGCCTGCCTTTCATCACTGCCCGCCTACCCCTCACCCCTCATTACTGCCCGGCTGCCCCTCATCACTGCCCGCCTGCCCCTCATCACTGCTCGCCTGCCCCTCATCACTGCCCACCTACCCCTCATCCCTCATCACTGCCCAAGTGCCCCTCATCACTGCCCGCCTGCCCCTCATCCCTCATCACTGCCCGAGTGCCCCTCATCACTGCCCGCCTGCCCCTCATCCCTCATCACTGCCCTCCTACCCCTCATCACTGCCCCTCACCCTTCATCACTGTCCACCTGCCCCTCAGCAGTGCCCTCATGCACCTGATCCCTAAGCTCTACCCATGTGCCTATCATCACTCTGCACTGCCCAACTGCCCCTCATCCCTCATCACTGCCTGACTGACCCTCATCACTGCCCGCCTGCCCCTCATTTCTCATCACTGCCCGCCTACCCCTCATCACTGCCCGCCTACCCCTCATCACTGCCCGCCTGCCCCTCATCACTGCCCGCCTACCCCTCACCCCTCATCACTGCCCGGCTGCCCCTCATCACTGCCCGCCTGCCCCTCATCACTGCTCGCCTGCCCCTCATCACTGCCCACCTACCCCTCATCCCTCATCACTGCCCAAGTGCCCCTCATCACTGCCCGCCTGCCCCTCATCCCTCATCACTGCCCGAGTGCCCCTCATCACTGCCCGCCTGCCCCTCATCCCTCATCACTGCCCTCCTACCCCTCATCACTGCCCCTCACCCTTCATCACTGTCCACCTGCCCCTCAGCAGTGCCCGCATGCACCTGATCCCTAAGTTCTACCCATGTGCCTATCATCACTCTGCACTGCCCAACTGCCCCTCATCCCTCATCACTGCCTGCCTGACCCTCATCACTGCCCTCCTACCCCTCATCCCTCATCACTGCCCGCCTGCCTCTCATCCCTCATCACTGCCCTCCTACCCCTCATCCCTCATCACTGCCCGCCTGCCCCTCACCCTTCAGCCCGCATGCCCCTGATCGCTAAGCTTTACCCGTGTGCCTATCATCACTCTGCACTGCCCATATGCCCCTCATACCTCAGCACTGCCAGCGCCTGGTGCCCAGTCCCCTTCTCCTGTAGATAATAAACACACATTTACCTCCTGTTTCAGTAATATTTATTGTTTGTATTATAATTTCCTTTATTGGACAGCGCTGTAACACTAGCTCCTATACTTAGCCCAGGGCGGCTCACCGTTAAAGACTCAGAAAGTTCTGTTACGTATGAAACTATTCCTTCATCAAATGATACAATTTGCTGTTTGTCTGTGACTGGCAAACTCAGGAAACTTATTTTATCTATTTGTTGACTAATATAATTTCTTGCTGAGTAGTATCTGGCATCTGATTTCGGTTTGGTCTACTAGACTACAACACAGTCTTAGTTGCCACATTTCAACACTAGAGGAAGATAAGTGATCTGAAATTACAGCAACTCTGTCTTGTATTTCAGGACTACAGCAACATCCTACAAATCCAGCAACTAGGATTCTATTCTAATAACAGCGGAATGTAAGTTAAGGTTACCAGAGTCTGACAAATAAATCAAAAGACCAGCAAAGTATAAACTTTAAAACTGAAATAATTATTTAATATGAGTATGTTACATTAGTGTGGCACACAAAGCCTATGCACAGTCTGGTAAACTGATCTGAATGTAGATATCTGCCACGTAAAAAACGCTTCTTCCATCACGTAGGTGTAACGTCAGCATTACCGGTGTCCATTACAGAATCATGTTCAGGCCAAGAATCCACTGGCTGTTTCAGTAATAAGAATTAGAAAGCTCTGACCTTTTATCATACAAAGTGTAAGACATTGTATCTCTATTCCAAGATAAGCAGGAAGAATTTCATCTATCCTATTTACAGCTCTGAATCATAAAAAGCCGGGAAGAAACCGGATCTGAATGGCCCTAGAGCCAACATCATTGAAATCTATTTGTGCTATTTATATGACATTCTAATGTTCCTGCGTTCCACAAACAGGTTGATTTGCTGAATGTTTACCGGGATCAAAAAGTGCTTGAAGGGGAACACCACCTTCAGATACATTTACCTTCCACAGGGGCAAACGCAGGATTTTTAAGGGGGGTTCCCCCCTCCCCCATTCCCAAAAGAAAAATGATGTATAGAGCTGCTGAACATGCGGTCGCGCATGTGCAGCTCCATTGCTGCGATGCTGAATTGTACAGCAACGGCGCTGTCAAAGAAGTGTCCACGACAGTGCTGTACAGTACAGTGCTGCTGTGTAAGGACAATGTTTAGCGCCCGTTCGCGGAGGGGTTTCTGGAGAACCAAAAACCCCCCCTGCGTGCGCCCCTGTTCCATGTATATTTTCTTTATGTTGAGGAATGCCCAATACACACATCCATACCCAGCCAGCTCTTTCACTGCCCATAAAATGTTTTCTACGACTGTCGCCTGTGTTATGCCTGTTGTCCAGGAGATCATCGTGTTGTTGGGTGGTCGGGTGTACAGACATATGACAAGGTGGTCTATGCCTACAATTGTGTTATGGGAATCTCAGGAAAATGCCACCTGAGTGCTATACGCCAGTATCTGCAAGTGCTCATCGGCCTCTGGCTGCTGCCTTGCAAATTCAAGCGTAAGTGAAGTAACAAATCTTTGCATGAATGTTACTTTACAGGGGGCTGTTGTCTACGCCGTTTCTTCTTGGACCCCACTAGGACATAACGCCGCTATAAGCTGCTTTCTGCCACGATGATTGAACATCTTTCACATTTTATGTGTTCATGTTTACACTAATTCACTGACCTTCCCCAGGAGAGGTGCATGAAGTGTTAGTTACAAATTGTTGTGATGATTCACAATATCCAGAAGGAACTTCTCAAAACAATGACTCAGTGTAAGGAGCGCTGGTCAGCGCGTGATCCACTTACTGAGAAGTCAGATAGTTCTCGGATGAGTTTCCTTCTGTTGTATCATTCCCGACCATGACGCACAGACACCCTGTATGTAATTACATTGTATCATGGAAAGTTATCTGACCTTTCTTCATCTCCACAACCCCCAAGATGCAAGTCTCCGAGGAGTATTAAGGGGCCCATACATCTTGCAATTTTGCCAAGTAAATTGTATTAGAGTCAACAAGGCCGACTGTCCTAACTGGGCTATAAAATCAACTGAGAACTGTGCAAGAGGACGTTTGTCCTGTCATTATATATATATATCGCCCTGGTGACAGGATGGACTTACTCTGCCACCCTGATCCTTTACCAGATTTATAAGGTCTCACTAGATCTCACCCCTACTGGCAGCACTTGGACAAACGAGCCAGTGACCAACCACAAGTGTCAACTGCGCACCAAGGTTGTCTCCAGTTGTAGTGGTCCACCGGACTCCTTCACCAGCACCGGGAGCCACTTACACTTCTGAGCAGTGTGTAGCTTCCACAGAACCTCTTCCTTAGTTGCTGGCTGCATCACAGGAGCACAGCAGAATTGAACTATTACACATGAGTTGTAGGCAATGATGTTACACATAATGCAGCCTCTTTTATAAAGTGATTCCCACCACAGACATGCATACAACTAGACCAATCCTAGGGGGTCATGTGAGCTGGGTGGCCAATCTGGGAAAAGGGGTAGACTATACTGAACCACCCAATCGGAGCTAGAATTGACAGGGCCAATGAGTAAAGACTTTCTGCACAGTTGAGATCTGCTCCAGCCAGACGTAAGGACAGAATATTCCCCTGTAAGCGCACAGTGACATAGTAATGGTGCAGCTCTGCACACAGAATACCTGGCTGTCTATAGATGGGGTTTAGAAATGGTTGACAGCAATTTCTGGGGCCCTGACAACTGTATATGGTCACTAATTTGAGAACTATTCTCACTAACCAACCATACACACAAAGCTTTTCTACTGTTTTTGGCCCACACTATTAACAAAACAATGGGGTTGCCAAGGTTGTACCACACTCCTCTCCTTGTGCTCACAGCAGATACTTAACATGCCACATCCTGTACAGGAGACCATTGTGCAATGAGCATCATAAATGTATTTATATACACAGAACGCACTGTGCCGGCCATATAGATCCACAGGTGTTAACTTCTTACATTTATGCATCCATGAAGGGGGCCCCAACACCCTAGAGGTCTATCCTGTTTAGTAGATCAATAAGGTTTATCTGGTGAAATGACTGCGGCACTTTCAGAATGACTGATATTACCAATGGCTTGTTGTAGCAGCAGGTCCGCTGGCGCCCCCACCCCCTCAGTCATAACGGGCATGGAGTAGCCGCAGGTAAGAAGCGGTTGGCTTCTCTGTGTCCATGGCCGGCACCTGGTGACGCTGAATGAGTGACACTTATGTCGCTCATTAAGGTTTCAGCCGAAACGCTGAAAGTTGTGTGTATATATATATATATCTGTATGTGATGTATAAACACAGGAAAACACTGAATCATGGATACAGAGGTGGAAATAGTGAGCTGTGGGCCCCAGTGCAGGGGAGCTGGGAACCGGGGCCCACAGCTCGCTAGTTACCCAAGCAGTGGGCCCCATTATCTCCATGGGCCCCAGGACACTGTGCCTGTTGCACCAATGGTAGTTCCGCCACTGCATGGATAACTGCTGCCATAGTGCAAGAGGCTTGCAGAGGTCATGATTGTATATTTGACGCCTGTGCATATCTTTATATGTGATGGATCTGCATGGAGAATGACATACGGTGTGACAAGTTGTAGTTTGGGAGAAGCACACAAAGCTAAATACACGAGGGTGAGTGCAGAGGCAGCTTAGTTGTGACATCTCACTTATGTGCCACAGTCACACCACAAGGTTCGAGTACACTGGATGCACAGGTGAATTTTTGTCTTTCTCATTGAGGACAGACACCTGTTTTATGGTATTTGCAGCACCATAAATATATGCCCTATTAAAATATGTAAACATTCTGCAATCTTGCTGTTGTAAATAACACCAGTGTGTATTAGAGCATGACACGTGTCACATTTAAAATGTTCAAATGTATGTGAATTGTGAATGGTCTGAGTGTGTAAACGAGTCACTGTATGTGCGGTATGAATACATGTAAATGAGTAGTGTGAGTGTGTAATCGGAGTATGTGCGGTATGAATACATGTAAATGAGTAGTGTGAGTGTGTAATCAGAGTATGTGCGGTATGAATACATGTAAATGAGTAGTGTGAGTGTGTAATCAGAGTATGTGCGGTATGAATACATGTAAATGAGTAGTGTGAGTGTGTAATCAGAGTATGTGCGATATGAATACATGTAAATGAGTAGTGTGAGTGTGTAATCAGAGTATGTGCGGTATGAATACATGTAAATGAGTAGTGTGAGTGTGTAATCAGAGTATGTGCGGTATGAATACATGTAAATGAGTAGTGTGAGTGTGTAATCAGAGTATGTGCGGTATGAATACATGTAAATGAGTAGTGTGAGTGTGTAATCAGAGTATGTGCGGTATGAATACATGTAAATGAGTAGTGTGAGTGTGTAATCAGAGTATGTGCGGTATGAATACATGTAAATGAGTAGTGTGAGTGTGTAATCAGAGTATGTGCGGTATGAATACATGTAAATGAGTAGTGTGAGTGTGTAATCAGAGTATGTGCGGTATGAATACATGTAAATGAGTAGTGTGAGTGTGTAATCAGAGTATGTGCGGTATGAATACATGTAAATGAGTAGTGTGAGTGTGTAATCAGAGTATGTGCGGTATGAATACATGTAAATGAGTAGTGTGAGTGTGTAATCAGAGTATGTGCGGTATGAATACATGTAAATGAGTAGTGTGAGTGTGTAATCAGAGTATGTGCGGTATGAATACATGTAAATGAGTAGTGTGAGTGTGTAATCAGAGTATGTGCGGTATGAATACATGTAAATGAGTAGTGTGAGTGTGTAATCAGAGTATGTGCGGTATGAATACATGTAAATGAGTAGTGTGAGTGTGTAATCAGAGTATTCTGAAGAAATCTGTAGAAGATAAAGTCCTGATCTATGAAGCGCAAATTACAGATGACAAGATTAAGAAGTGCAGGTGGCCCAGTGACCCAGCCCAAGGTAGCGCACTATGGGACTGGTCTAGGGGGCAGACACCCCCTGCCCCCCGGCCAGCCGCTGGATGTGTACATGTAAACTAGAGAGCGCTGTGACAGGTTGTAAGTACTTTTGTGTGATCAAAGTTATTACTAAAATTGGGCCTGAGTCAGTAAGGAGAGCAAAGCATAAAAAGGAGTAACTTATAAAGGCGGGATTACGGGTGGTCTCGGACCTGGTGGTTAATCAAACTTGGGCTTCTATGTCTGAACTTCATCATAAATTTGAACCGTTATGTCCGCTCTTTTTTGAGTACTTCCAGGTTCGACACTACGCCATGTCTTTGCCCCCCCAGGAGGCTCTTCGGGCCCCGACCTCCTTCGAGTACATGTGTTTACATTCACCTCTCACTAAGGGGATAATCTCCCAGATCTATAATTGGCTCATAGATTATACCTTCGATACTCCAGGCCATCATGAGTGGGAAAGGGAAAATGACTTGGGCCCTCCCCCAGATGACTTATGCTGGGAGGAGGTCAGGGAGGGGATTGCCAAGAGCTCGATCTCTACACTAATTAAGGAAACAGCCTACAAAGTGTACTATAGGTGGTACTATACTCCTGATAAGCTGTCTAGAATGTTTCCTACGACCACTCCGAGCTGCTGGCGGGAATGTGGCCAGAGAGGTACGATGCTACACATATGGTGGACCTGCCCTCACATAGTTCCTTTCTGGAACATGGCTCTTACACTCATAAACTCTGTGTCAGAACAACAGATAAATAAGGACCCCTGGTCATTCCTTCTCTCTCGCCCTATACCTGATGAGAGTGCGCCCTCTAACAAGCTAATCTCTCATTTTCTGGCAGCCGCTAAATCCCTAATAGCAAAACACTGGAAAGACCCTAATGCTCCCTCTATGCAGGAGTTACGGTCGTACATAGGACATGTCGCAAGCATGGAAAGTATAACGTGCTACCTTCATGATAAATCATATAACTTTGATAAGGTGTGGGCCCCGTGGTACTTTCTAGAAAGCCGTAGCTGCCTTTCCAGTACGGCTCCTCCCCCGGCAGTTAGAACATAGCTTTTGGGCCGCCTCTGGACCCCCCAGGCTGGAATTGGTGCGCGGATGTCTGTATGCTACCCCTCTCTCGTGCAGCCATTGTAACTGTGTGCCCTAGCTTTTCCTAGCAATGTTCCAAGTTTGCGTGCCTATTGGTTTATTAGTTATATTGTTGACAATATTTGTGCCTTTCTACCCCCCACCCTCCCTTCCCTTCTCTTTCCCCCACCGATATAAAAGTATAAAACTCGGAGGAAACACTTTGATTATTAAGATTTTTCTTGTCCAAAATGTTATCTGTACTGTTCCTGTTGTTTCCTCTACAAATAAAGAGTTTAAAAAAAAAAAAAAAAAGGAGTAACTTTGCACCTTGGCAAAACCACATTGCAGTGGAGGGGAGGTAAATTTAAAATGTGAGGACAGATTTATAGTTGGGGTAGGGTATGTCCTAGATCAACTTTAAATTTCAATGTAAAATAAAGCTATCATGTATTTGTGTGCTAGATGAAAAAGCAGCCAGTACAGGCAAAATAATAGTCAAATTTCCACCCATTGCAGTGTAACATGGTTTGTCCAGGATCAAACCTGCTCCTTTTGTAAGAAGTAAAAGCTGATGAGCTGATGTGGTTTAGCAATGTTAGAGCCACACTGACAATTGGAGAGTTTTATGGTCACGCCGTGCTCAGACTTGTGCTGCTGGTATATTTTTAGGTGTGTGCTCACTTTGGAAGTGACCCCGGAAAATGAGCTTTGTGGGTTTTCAAAACTGTTCCAAGTAAAATTATACTTTGTTTCTTGTCCTAATACGTTGTTGCTGTATTAAAGAATTGTCTGTTTTATTTATCTTCAACCATAATTTGCTTATGTAGATCAAATAAAATTTCAGCTGATATTAAAAATCAATTATTAACTGCAAAATATGCAGCGCTCAGCAGTCTAACACATAACAAGGACATACCCATATATATTTTTTTGGAACTGCCCCCAAACAAGCGCTCTATGTGACCTTTTATGGGTCCACATGAAAATGTCATTACGTACTTAATCTTCTGCCACGTACAAAGTCCACCTGGTTACCACTTTAGTAACAGCCCTTTATTCAGTTCCCCTGTGTCTGAGAGTGAGGGGACACTGGGACTGTCTGTATTACATGTGTCCTGAGAGTGAGGGGACACCGGGACTGTCTGTATTACATGTGTCCTGAGAGTGAGGGGATACCGGGACTGTCTGTATTACATGTGTCCTGAGAGTGAGGGGATACCGGGACTGTCTGTATTACATGTGTCCTGAGAGTGAGGGGACACCGGGACTGTCTGTATTACCTGTGTCCTGAGAGTGAGGGGATACCGGGACTGTCTGTATTACCTGTGTCCTGAGAGTGAGGGGACACCGGGACTGTCTGTATTACATGTGTCCTGAGAGTGAGGGGACACCGGGACTGTCTGTATTACATGTGTCCTGAGAGTGAGGGGATACCGGGACTGTTTGTATTACATGTCCACTGAGAGTGAGGGGACACCGGGACCTTCTGTATTACATGTGTCCAGAGAGTGAGGGGACACCTGGACTGTCTGTATTACATGTGTCCTGAGAGTGAGGGGACATCGGGTCTGTCTGTATTACATGTGTACTGAGAGTGAGGGGACATCGGGACTGTCTCTATTACATGTGCACTGAGAGTGAGGGGACATCGGGACTGTCTGTATTACATATATCCTGTCTGTATTACATATATCCTGAGAGTGAGGGGACACAAGAACTGTCTGTATTACATGTGTCCTGAGAGTGAGGGGACACAAGAGACTGTCTGTATTACACGTGTCCTGAGAGTGAGGGGACATCGGGACTGTGTATTACATGTGTCCTGAGAGTGAGTGGACATCAGGACCTACTGTATTACATGTGTCCTGAGAGTGAGGGGACAAAAGAACTGTCTGTATTGCATGTGTCCCGAGAGTGAGGGGACACCGGGACTGTCTGTATTACATGTGTCCTGAGAGTGAGGGGACATCGGGACTGTCTGTATTACATGTGTCCTGAGAGTGAGGGGACACCGGGACTGTCTGTATTACATGTGTCCTGAGAGTGAGAGGACACCGGGACTGAAATATGAAGTCATCGGAACCTTCATTAAGTTGTGGAAAGAGCCAGTTCTGCAGCATTTCGAGATATGTTTGACCTATAACTCTGTTTCCCTCGAAAAAGAAAGGGCTGTAAACTTTTCTTTGAGAACAGATTTGTGTAGATTCTTGAATCCCCATATGCGCATATTGTGACGGTTAACTATACCACTTAGTGGAAACGTTGCTTTATGACTAAAAATCAAACGCGGGTTAGCTGTTGTCTTCCATGTTCTGTAACATCACATTACTAAATTCTACAAGCTTTGCTTTGTTTGTCATCTGCACAAAGAGCCTGTACCAGTTGCAACTGGTATGGACTCATGATTAAACGTTGCTTTAATAACGCCAGACAATCGTATGAGGAATCGCAAGTTCTCAGCAGACACGGCAAGTGGACTTGCGTGGGCTATGCAGAAAACTCTCTTGAATTCTTCTCAGGTTTTCCTCTAAAGTGCATGGTTGCCGTGTGATCTCTCCTGTACATAAACAGCCTGCTTCCTCGAAGTGTCAGAACCAGTGACAGATGCTTTTTGACATTGGCAGATGAATGCCAAAATGTTGTTGAAATGCCCGCTGCACTGCAGTTATGGATTTAGTCTTGCTGAACTGCAGAATGCTGAGCGCCTTTTGTTGTGGGGTCGCCATCTTGCGAACGACTGATGCTATCGGGGTTGTTGGTGCGCAGGGAGCGGCATCTAGCAGTAGTCATTTGAAACTCTATGCCCCACCCTTTCGTGTGGTAAGAGTTTCATTCATAGTCGGTTTGTGGTTGCAGAGATATAGAGATTTAAATTCGGGTCCATTTTTTTTAGAAACACCCTTTATTTCTGTACACGAACACAGTATTTGCTGGTTTTATTTTATTGGTTACTCAGAGTTTTGCACAGTGTTTTTCTTGCCAAGTGTCCCAATAATTTGAGCGATTTTACCATTTGTAGCAAGACAGTAGCAGACCACCCAGAACTGTCCGTATTGTGTACCTGTTCCTCTGGTCCCCTCATCAGTGCTATATTGGGCATGAGGACACCTGTTCTCGCTGTCACCCCCCAGGGAAGAGTCACACATTTTGGGTCATTAATAACCTCTTGTCATTTGTGTGTCTCATCCATCTGCTACTGTTTAGCTTCTACCTAGACGCTGGATCAGCTGATACTTATTAATGGTAAATGTAAGATTCTTATGGGGATAATAAGTCTGGAGCTGCAGGAAGGGCGACTTTTGGCAGAACCATTCTGCTGAGGATGATGGGTAATTATTTCCATAATATTTTCCTAAACTTCCTTCCAGGGGCAGCAAAAGTTATTTACAATGGAGCAAAAATGTAACTGTTTGCCTGCCTAGTGCACATTAACCTTTAGAATTGCAGATCGAGCTGGAAATGGCCGTTGGGGAAACAGCTCTCTCTCTGTCACTTTTATTAAACTCTTCTATTTCTGTGGTTAATCCGATGCTTTTAATAACGACACTGAGTATAAAGACGTATGTAATCCGATTGCCAAAAAAGCGACTGTACTAAAATACGGTTTGTTGCATCCCTAATAATTAGAGTAAGGCGCCATCTGGCCCAGTGACTGGTTATTTCACCCGCTGAACACCATAACAATCAGATAATTTGGGGAGAGACATTTCTATGTCCACTCCCGGGAACGCCCCCATAAACGCACCCTCCCCAGCAGTTAGATACATCTTCTCTTGTTTTTGGCTGCGCATAATATGAGCCGGATGAGCTCGTCCCACCCACACATTCTGCAACAATCAGCAATATCACAATACGACGTGTGTGCTGCACATTGATGTATTATATTCTGTACAAGCAGTAGGAAAACCTGTGGCTGTTACATATTTTAGACATTGTTTCGTCTTTATTTCCGCAACTTGCGTCGCTTCTTATGATATGGAGTAAAAATGGGAGTTGTTTAGTTATATAAATTATTATTTTACAGAATACAAGTTGTTTAGTCTTTTATATTTTTCCACCTGAATCCGTGCTGTGCTTTTATATACAATAATTTGTGCCTATTTTACTAGAACTGCATATATATAAGTGATCATCTCCGTTCAGCAAATGTATTTGTATAGTAAAGTATATTTGCAGATTATGTACTATGATATTTGGAGCAAGGAATAACCTTACCTCAAAGCACAGGCAAAAATCCTCAAAGCTCTTTAATCGTCTCTTATAAATATATTACATAGGAGAGCTGGGGACATCGGTTGTAATATCTGTATAGTTGCCAACATTGGAATATATTTTTCACAATCTCTATGCGGACGAGTCGCACGGATCTCATGACACGTTTACTGAACCTGGATGTATTGTCATTGGACCTGATTCATTAAGGAAAGTTAACAAAACCATGTTACAATACAAGGGGTGCAAATTAGTTTTTCATTTTGCACATTCGTTAAATACTGTCACTATTTTAATAAAGAACTGACAGTAGTCATGTGAACCGGCAGTCTGAGTGTCATTTTATTAAGTCATGCATCAGTTTTTGTTGTTCTGCGCCAGTGTGTACAGAGAAACACTTCACTCTGCGTTTCAAGATGGAGATCACTGATCTTTTTAAAGCAGAAGATGGGCAGATTGGGGCATTCATGATAAATGTGGACAAGGTATATATTTATTGGACCTAAACAGTTTTACACGGCGAGTATGGCATAACAGTTATACATCATTTACAACGTTGCTGTCTAAGCCCAGAGCAGTTAATGTTTTCTTCATGAACTTCCAGCCCAGCCTAGCAAACTCCTTCTCAGTGTCCAAAGCTGTAATTATCTAGGGGATCTTCTCCCTGGCGGCTCGGTGAACCATTCCCATAGTACGGCTGGGTTATCAGCAGCCTGGCGGCCAGGTAAGAAGCCCACTTGAACTGAATGGAAGACAGATCTCATCACTTGACCCACTCTGGACGCCAAGACATTAGCAAAGAGCTTGAATCTTTTATTTAGTAGAGAAATTGGTTGACAGCTGGCACTGGGCCTCAGGTCGAGCGGTGGCCCCTAAATTTAAATTGAATATGGCTTCTAGTCTGGGCACTAGAAGAGCACTGAATATCTTAGGGTACTCTGTGGAAATCCTGTCCAGACCAGGTCCCAAAAAGGATGCAACGTGACCACGACGCAGCCGGATGAGTGACTGTGACACTGGAGGGGAGGGGGGGAGCGACCGCGACAATGTGTGTGTGGGGGGGGTGACGGCGATGCTGCCGGATGAGTGACTGTGACACTGGAGGGGAGGGGGGGAGTGACAGCGACAATGTGGGGGGGGGGTGACCGCGATGCTGCAGGGGGGGAAGTGACCGCAACACTGGGGGGGGGGGGTGATCGCGAAGCTGCAGTGGGGGAAGTGACCGCGACACTGGGGGGGGTGACCGCGATGCTGCAGTGGGGGGAAGTGACCGCGACACTGGGGGGGGAAAGTGACCGCGACACTGGGGGGGGGAAGTGACCGCGACACTGGGGGGGGGGTGACCGCGATGCTGTGGGGGGGAAGTGACCGCAACACTGGGGGGGGTGACCGCGATGCTGTGATGGGGGAAGTGACCGCGACACTGGGGGGGTGACCGCGATGCTGTAGGGGGGAAGTGACCGCGACACTGGGGGGGGGTGACCGCGATGCTGTGGGGGGGAAGTGACCGCGACACTGGGGGGGGTGACCGCGATGCTGCAGGGGGGGATTGGCCGTGATGCAGCCGGGACCGTGACGCTGCAGGGCCCTCCCAGTGGGGGCCAGCGGTAGAATAATACAATTCTTCAGGGGCGATGCTGCCTTCTTTCACTTTAAAGTGGGGTTTGTACCGCAGTCTGCTCAACCAACCGTACGACCCTGATCAGCCAAGTATTTATTTATATAGCGCCGGGATACTCTGTAGTTTACATTTGCTGAAAAATACAGTAATGAAACAAGACTGGTTATTAACGAAGCGTCTTACTATGAGGTGTCCCCATCTGGTGGGGCTGCTGGAGCCTCATTTATGGTCAGAGAGAGTAATATAAAACAATTGGTTTTAGTTTAGTCATCCTGGAAGTTTTTATTTCAGTTTAGCGTCACTCGTAGCAGGACTTACACTGTATCCATGATAAAAGCCTTAAGGAACTGGTGGGCACTTCTCCTTCCCCACAGGCTGTGTTATCGCTGTAACCTGATATGGGTCCTTGCTGAGCCATTATAATACTTGGCTTGTGGTGCCCCTGGGTTAAATAAACTGGCTACTGTTATGCCCTGGAACAGGTGTGAAAAGTGTCTCTTCCCAGTTTCAGTCCTGACACTCTGACATGTTGCTGTCAATCACCCGTTACTGTGTTATACTCAGTGCTCCAATGAGACATCGCTGGGACGTAACAACAAGGAAACGTTTGTTGCCTCATATTATTGGGATCCAGTGATGAATTAAGGAGCAGCAGCCGACCAACATATTGGCGGTAAAACACTTTATAATAAATATTCTTCAAAACACTTACAGCTACAGAACCCTCAAATTCATTCTTAGTCTGTTTCTTCCACTTCTTCATACATGCATTAAACCTGTACTGAAGTAAGGTGAACACACAGCGGAGACAGTGAAGCAATATTCAGCTGATCACTAGTGACATCACTCAGACTAGAGGCACAGTATGATGTCACTACGTCTTATGGAATTAATAAGCTTAATTCTCATAACGTCAGCTCACATAATGGCAAATAGAATATAAGTGGGATAAACAGAACTAGACAATTATCATATTGTGATGAATGAGTTTGGCAGGTTCCTCTATTAGTACATAGGTTACTAACTTTATTCTTGAGCTTATCTTTTGCCAGATATTTTTTGTGTGGTAAATTGCGGCGATAAAGGAGTTTTAAAAAAAAAAAATTCTGATTACGGGAGAAAGGGATCGATTGTTACAAATAGTGTCTCAGTCCTTAACGGTGTCAGTGACTCAGTCCTTAGTGTGTGACAGTGTCAGTGACTCAGTCCTTAGTGTGTGACAGTGTCAGTGACTCAGTCCTTAGTGTGTGACAGTGTCAGTGACTCGGTCCTTAGTGTGTGACAGTGTCAGTGACTCAGTCCTTAGTGTGTGACAATGTCAGTGACTCAGTCCTTAGTGTGTGACAGTGTCAGTGACTCAGTCCTTAGTGTGTGACAATGTCAGTGACTCAGTCCTTAGTGTGTGACAGTGTCAGTGACTCAGTCCTTAGTGTGTGACAATGTCAGTGACTCAGTCCTTAGTGTGTGACAATGTCAGTGACTCAGTCCTTAGTGTGTGACAGTGACAGTGACTCAGTCCTTAGTGTGTGACAGTGTCAGTGTCTCAGTCCTTAGTGTGTGACAGTGTCAGTGACTCGGTCCTTAGTGTGTGACAGTGTCAGTGACTCAGTCCTTAGTGTGTGACAATGTCAGTGACTCAGTCCTTAGTGTGTGACAGTGACTCAGTCCTTAGTGTGTGACAGTGACTCAGTCCTTAGTGTGTGACAGTGTCAGTGACTCAGTCCTTAGTGTGTGACAGTGTCAGTGACTCAGTCCTTAGTGTGTGACAGTGTCGGTGACTCAGTCCTTAGTGTGTGACAATGTCAGTGACTCAGTCCTTAGTGGGTGACAATGTCAGTGACTCAGTCCTTAGTGTGTGACAGTGACAGTGACTCAGTCCTTAGTGTGTGACAATGTCAGTGACTCAGTCCTTAGTGTGTGACAGTGACAGTGACTCAGTCCTTAGTGTGTGACAATGTCAGTGACTCAGTCCTTAGTGTGTGACAATGTCAGTGACTCAGTCCTTAGTGTGTGACAATGTCAGTGACTCAGTCCTTAGTGTGTGACAATGTCAGTGACTCAGTCCTTAGTGTGTGACAGTGTCAGTGACTCTCCTTAGTGTGTGACAGTGTCAGTGTCTCAGTCCTTAGTGTGTGACAGTGACAGTGACTCAGTCCTTAGTGTGTGACAATGTCAGTGACTCAGTCCTTAGTGTGTGACAGTGTCAGTGACTCGGTCCTTAGTGTGTGACAGTGTCAGTGACTCAGTCCTTAGTGTATGACAGTGTCAGTGACTCAGTCCTTAGTGTGTGACAATGTCAGTGACTCAGTCCTTAGTGTATGACAGTGTCAGTGACTCAGTCCTTAGTGGGTGACAGTGACTCAGTCCTTAGTGTGTGACAGTGTCAGTGACTCAGTCCTTAGTGGGTGACAATGTCAGTGACTCAGTCCTTAGTGGGTGACAGTGACTCAGTCCTTAGTGTGTGACAGTGTCAGTGACTCAGTCCTTAGTGTATGACAGTGTCAGTGTCTCAGTCCTTAGTGTGTGAAAGTGTCAGTGACTCAGTCCTTAGTGTGTGACAATGTCAGTGACTCAGTCCTTAGTGTGTGACAGTGTCTCAGTCCTTAGTGTGTGACAGTGTCGGTGACTCAGTCCTTAGTGTGTGACAATGTCAGTGACTCAGTCCTTAGTGTGTGACAGTGTCAGTGTCTCAGTCCTTAGTGTGTGACAGTGTCAGTGACTCGGTCCTTAGTGTGTGACAGTGTCAGTGACTCAGTCCTTAGTGTGTGACAATGTCAGTGACTCAGTCCTTAGTGTGTGACAGTGACTCAGTCCTTAGTGTGTGACAGTGACTCAGTCCTTAGTGTGTGACAGTGTCAGTGACTCAGTCCTTAGTGTGTGACAGTGTCAGTGACTCAGTCCTTAGTGTGTGACAGTGTCAGTGACTCAGTCCTTAGTGTGTGACAGTGTCGGTGACTCAGTCCTTAGTGTGTGACAATGTCAGTGACTCAGTCCTTAGTGGGTGACAATGTCAGTGACTCAGTCCTTAGTGTGTGACAGTGACAGTGACTCAGTCCTTAGTGTGTGACAATGTCAGTGACTCAGTCCTTAGTGTGTGACAGTGTCAGTGACTCAGTCCTTAGTGTGTGACAGTGTCAGTGTCTCAGTCCTTAGTGTGTGACAATGTCAGTGACTCAGTCCTTAGTGTGTGACAATGTCAGTGACTCAGTCCTTAGTGTGTGACAGTGTCAGTGACTCGGTCCTTAGTGTGTGACAGTGTCAGTGACTCAGTCCTTAGTAGGTGACAATGTCAGTGACTCAGTCCTTAGTGGGTGACAGTGACTCAGTCCTTAGTGTGTGACAGTGTCAGTGACTCAGTCCTTAGTGTATGACAGTGTCAGTGTCTCAGTCCTTAGTGTGTGACAGTGTCAGTGACTCAGTCCTTAGTGTGTGACAATGTCAGTGACTCAGTCCTTAGTGTGTGACAGTGTCTCAGTCCTTAGTGTGTGACAGTGTCGGTGACTCAGTCCTTAGTGTGTGACAATGTCAGTGACTCAGTCCTTAGTGTGTGACAGTGTCAGTGACTCAGTCCTTAGTGTGTGACAGTGTCAGTGACTCAGTCCTTAGTGTGTGACAGTGTCAGTGACTCAGTCCTTAGTGTGTGACAGTGTCAGTGACTCAGTCCTTAGTGTGTGACAGTGTCAGTGACTCAGTCCTTAGTGTGTGACAATGTCAGTGACTCAGTCCTTAGTGTGTGACAGTGTCGGTGACTCAGTCCTTAGTGTGTGACAATGTCAGTGACTCAGTCCTTAGTGTATGTCAGTGTCTCAGTCCTTAGTGTGTGACAGTGTCGGTGACTCAGTCCTTAGTGTGTGACAATGTCAGTGACTCAGTCCTTAGTGTGTGACAATGTCAGTGACTCAGTCCTTAGTGTGTGACAATGTCAGTGACTCAGTCCTTAGTGTGTGACAATGTCAGTGACTCAGTCCTTAGTGTGTGACAGTGTCAGTGACTCAGTCCTTAGTGTGTGACAGTGTCAGTGACTCAGTCCTTAGTGTGTGACAGTGTCGGTGACTCAGTCCTTAGTGTGTGACAGTGTCGGTGACTCAGTCCTTAGTGTGTGACAGTGTCGGTGACTCAGTCCTTAGTGTGTGACAGTGACTCAGTCCTTAGTGTGTGACAATGTCAGTGACTCAGTCCTTAGTGTGTGACAGTGACTCAGTCCTTAGTGTGTGACAATGTCAGTGACTCAGTCCTTAGTGTATGTCAGTGACTCAGTCCTTAGTGTGTGACAGTGTCAGTGTCTCAGTCCTTAGTGTGTGACAGTGACTCAGTCCTTAGTGTGTGACAATGTCAGTGACTCAGTCCTTAGTGTGTGACAGTGACTCAGTCCTTAGTGTGTGACAATGTCAGTGACTCAGTCCTTAGTGTATGTCAGTGACTCAGTCCTTAGTGTGTGACAATGTCAGTGACTCAGTCCTTAGTGTGTGACAGTGTCAGTGACTCAGTCCTTAGTGTGTGACAGTGACTCAGTCCTTAGTGTGTGACAGTGACTCAGTCCTTAGTGTGTGACAGTGTCAGTGACTCAGTCCTTAGTGTGTGACAATGTCAGTGACTCAGTCCTTAGTGTGTGACAATGTCAGTGACTCAGTCCTTAGTGTGTGACAATGTCAGTGACTCAGTCCTTAGTGTGTGACAATGTCAGTGACTCAGTCCTTAGTGTGTGACAGTGTCAGTGACTCAGTCCTTAGTGTGTGACAGTGTCGGTGACTCAGTCCTTAGTGTGTGACAGTGTCGGTGACTCAGTCCTTAGTGTGTGACAGTGACTCAGTCCTTAGTGTGTGACAATGTCAGTGACTCAGTCCTTAGTGTGTGACAGTGTCAGTGACTCAGTCCTTAGTGTGTGACAGTGTCAGTGACTCAGTCCTTAGTGTGTGACAGTGTCAGTGACTCAGTCCTTAGTGTGTGACAGTGTCAGTGACTCAGTCCTTAGTGTGTGACAATGTCAGTGACTCAGTCCTTAGTGTGTGACAATGTCAGTGACTCAGTCCTTAGTGTGTGACAGTGTCGGTGACTCAGTCCTTAGTGTGTGACAATGTCAGTGTCTCAGTCCTTAGTGTATGTCGGTGACTCAGTCCTTAGTGTGTGACAGTGTCAGTGACTCAGTCCTTAGTGTGTGACAGTGTCAGTGACTCAGTCCTTAGTGTGTGACAGTGTCGGTGACTCAGTCCTTAGTGTGTGACAATGTCAGTGTCTCAGTCCTTAGTGTGTGACAGTGTCGGTGACTCAGTCCTTAGTGTGTGACAATGTCAGTGACTCAGTCCTTAGTGTGTGACAATGTCAGTGACTCAGTCCTTAGTGTGTGACAATGTCAGTGACTCAGTCCTTAGTGTGTGACAATGTCAGTGACTCAGTCCTTAGTGTGTGACAGTGTCAGTGACTCAGTCCTTAGTGTATGACAGTGTCAGTGACTCAGTCCTTAGTGTGTGACAGTGTCGGTGACTCAGTCCTTAGTGTGTGACAGTGTCGGTGACTCAGTCCTTAGTGTGTGACAGTGTCGGTGACTCAGTCCTTAGTGTGTGACAGTGACTCAGTCCTTAGTGTGTGACAATGTCAGTGACTCAGTCCTTAGTGTGTGACAGTGACTCAGTCCTTAGTGTGTGACAATGTCAGTGACTCAGTCCTTAGTGTATGTCAGTGACTCAGTCCTTAGTGTGTGACAGTGTCAGTGTCTCAGTCCTTAGTGTGTGACAGTGACTCAGTCCTTAGTGTGTGACAATGTCAGTGACTCAGTCCTTAGTGTGTGACAGTGACTCAGTCCTTAGTGTGTGACAATGTCAGTGACTCAGTCCTTAGTGTATGTCAGTGACTCAGTCCTTAGTGTGTGACAATGTCAGTGACTCAGTCCTTAGTGTGTGACAGTGTCAGTGTCTCAGTCCTTAGTGTGTGACAGTGTCAGTGTCTCAGTCCTTAGTGTATGTCAGTGACTCAGTCCTTAGTGTGTGACAATGTCAGTGACTCAGTCCTTAGTGTGTGACAGTGACTCAGTCCTTAGTGTGTGACAATGTCAGTGACTCAGTCCTTAGTGTATGTCAGTGACTCAGTCCTTAGTGTGTGACAATGTCAGTGTCTCAGTCCTTAGTGTGTGACAGTGTCGGTGACTCAGTCCTTAGTGTGTGACAATGTCAGTGTCTCAGTCCTTAGTGTATGACAGTGTCGGTGACTCAGTCCTTAGTGTGTGACAGTGTCAGTGACTCAGTCCTTAGTGTGTGACAGTGTCAGTGACTCAGTCCTTAGTGTGTGACAGTGACTCAGTCCTTAGTGTGTGACAGTGACTCAGTCCTTAGTGTGTGACAGTGTCAGTGACTCAGTCCTTAGTGTGTGACAATGTCAGTGACTCAGTCCTTAGTGTGTGACAATGTCAGTGACTCAGTCCTTAGTGTGTGACAATGTCAGTGACTCAGTCCTTAGTGTGTGACAATGTCAGTGACTCAGTCCTTAGTGTGTGACAATGTCAGTGACTCAGTCCTTAGTGTATGACAGTGTCAGTGACTCAGTCCTTAGTGTGTGACAGTGTCGGTGACTCAGTCCTTAGTGTGTGACAGTGTCGGTGACTCAGTCCTTAGTGTGTGACAGTGACTCAGTCCTTAGTGTGTGACAATGTCAGTGACTCAGTCCTTAGTGTGTGACAATGTCAGTGACTCAGTCCTTAGTGTGTGACAATGTCAGTGACTCAGTCCTTAGTGTGTGACAATGTCAGTGACTCAGTCCTTAGTGTGTGACAGTGTCAGTGACTCAGTCCTTAGTGTATGACAGTGTCAGTGACTCAGTCCTTAGTGTGTGACAGTGTCGGTGACTCAGTCCTTAGTGTGTGACAGTGTCGGTGACTCAGTCCTTAGTGTATGTCAGTGTCTCAGTCCTTAGTGTGTGACAGTGTCGGTGACTCAGTCCTTAGTGTGTGACAATGTCAGTGACTCAGTCCTTAGTGTGTGACAATGTCAGTGACTCAGTCCTTAGTGTGTGACAATGTCAGTGACTCAGTCCTTAGTGTGTGACAGTGTCAGTGACTCAGTCCTTAGTGTATGACAGTGTCAGTGACTCAGTCCTTAGTGTGTGACAGTGTCGGTGACTCAGTCCTTAGTGTGTGACAGTGTCGGTGACTCAGTCCTTAGTGTGTGACAGTGTCGGTGACTCAGTCCTTAGTGTGTGACAGTGACTCAGTCCTTAGTGTGTGACAATGTCAGTGACTCAGTCCTTAGTGTGTGACAGTGACTCAGTCCTTAGTGTGTGACAATGTCAGTGACTCAGTCCTTAGTGTATGTCAGTGACTCAGTCCTTAGTGTGTGACAGTGTCAGTGTCTCAGTCCTTAGTGTGTGACAGTGACTCAGTCCTTAGTGTGTGACAATGTCAGTGACTCAGTCCTTAGTGTGTGACAGTGACTCAGTCCTTAGTGTGTGACAATGTCAGTGACTCAGTCCTTAGTGTATGTCAGTGACTCAGTCCTTAGTGTGTGACAATGTCAGTGACTCAGTCCTTAGTGTGTGACAGTGTCAGTGTCTCAGTCCTTAGTGTGTGACAGTGTCAGTGTCTCAGTCCTTAGTGTATGTCAGTGACTCAGTCCTTAGTGTGTGACAATGTCAGTGACTCAGTCCTTAGTGTGTGACAGTGACTCAGTCCTTAGTGTGTGACAATGTCAGTGACTCAGTCCTTAGTGTATGTCAGTGACTCAGTCCTTAGTGTGTGACAATGTCAGTGACTCAGTCCTTAGTGTGTGACAGTGTCAGTGTCTCAGTCCTTAGTGTGTGACAATGTCAGTGACTCAGTCCTTAGTGTATGTCAGTGACTCAGTCCTTAGTGTGTGACAATGTCAGTGACTCAGTCCTTAGTGTGTGACAGTGTCGGTGACTCAGTCCTTAGTGTGTGACAGTGTCAGTGACTCAGTCCTTAGTGTGTGACAGTGTCAGTGTCTCAGTCCTTAGTGTATGACAGTGTCGGTGACTCAGTCCTTAGTGTGTGACAGTGTCAGTGACTCAGTCCTTAGTGTGTGACAGTGTCAGTGACTCAGTCCTTAGTGTGTGACAGTGACTCAGTCCTTAGTGTGTGACAGTGACTCAGTCCTTAGTGTGTGACAATGTCAGTGACTCAGTCCTTAGTGTGTGACAGTGTCAGTGTCTCAGTCCTTAGTGTGTGACAATGTCAGTGACTCAGTCCTTAGTGTATGTCAGTGACTCAGTCCTTAGTGTGTGACAATGTCAGTGACTCAGTCCTTAGTGTATGACAGTGTCAGTGACTCAGTCCTTAGTGGGTGACAGTGTCGGTGACTCAGTCCTTAGTGTGTGACAATGTCAGTGACTCAGTCCTTAGTGTGTGACAATGTCAGTGACTCAGTCCTTAGTGTGTGACAGTGTCAGTGACTCAGTCCTTAGTGTGTGACAATGTCAGTGACTCAGTCCTTAGTGTATGACAGTGTCAGTGACTCAGTCCTTAGTGTGTGACAGTGTCGGTGACTCAGTCCTTAGTGTGTGACAATGTCAGTGACTCAGTCCTTAGTGTGTGACAATGTCAGTGACTCAGTCCTTAGTGTATGACAGTGTCAGTGACTCAGTCCTTAGTGTATATCGGTGACTCAGTCCCAGGCCCGGCGCTCCCATTAGGCAAGGTTAGGCACTTGCCTAGGGCAACGGGCTCTGGAGGGCGCCTGTAGGGTGCCACAGAACTGGAAATTAATTTTAAAACTGTGCGGCGACCGCTGACCATACCTGTCACGGCCGCCGCACAGCATTCAGATGCATGGGGAGGGGGGGGAAGAGGCTATTGCTCACCACCGCCGCCTCTCTGCTCCGTCTCCTCCCCTCCACTCACTAGTGTCAGTGACTCAGTCCTTAGTGGGTGTCAGTGACTCAGTCCTTAGTGGGTGTCAGTGACTCAGTCCTTAGTGTATGACAGTGTCAGTGACTCAGTCCTTAGTGTATGTCGGTGACTCAGTCCTTAGTGTATGACAGTGTCAGTGACTCAGTCCTTAGTGGGTGACAGTGACTCAGTCCTTAGTGTATGTCGGTGACTCAGTCCTTAGTGTATGACAGTGTCAGTGACTCAGTCCTTAATTGGGTGACAGTGTCAGTGACTCAGTCCTTAGTGTATATCGGTGACTCAGTCCCAGGCCCGGTGCTCCCATTAGGCAAGGTTAGGCACTTGCCTAGGGCAACGGGCTCTGGAGGGCGCCTGTAGGGTGCCACAGAACTGGAAATTAATTTTAAAACTGTGCGGCGACCGCTGACCATACCTGTCACGGCCGCCGCACAGCATTCAGATGCATGGGGAGGGGGGGGAAGAGGCTATTGCTCACCACCGCCGCCTCTCTGCTCCGTCTCCTCCCCTCCACTCACTAGTGTCAGTGACTCAGTCCTTAGTGGGTGTCAGTGACTCAGTCCTTAGTGGGTGTCAGTGACTCAGTCCTTAGTGTATGACAGTGTCAGTGACTCAGTCCTTAGTGTATGTCGGTGACTCAGTCCTTAGTGTATGACAGTGTCAGTGACTCAGTCCTTAGTGGGTGACAGTGACTCAGTCCTTAGTGTATGTCGGTGACTCAGTCCTTAGTGTATGACAGTGTCAGTGACTCAGTCCTTAATTGGGTGACAGTGTCAGTGACTCAGTCCTTAGTGTATATCGGTGACTCAGTCCCAGGCCCGGTGCTCCCATTAGTCAAGGTTAGGCACTTGCCTAGGGCAACGGGCTCTGGAGGGCGCCTGTAGGGTGCCACAGAACTGGAAATTAATTTTAAAACTGTGCGGCGACCGCTGACCATACCTGTCACGGCCGCCGCACAGCATTCAGATGCATGGGGAGGGGGGGGAAGAGGCTATTGCTCACCACCGCCGCCTCTCTGCTCCGTCTCCTCCCCTCCACTCACTAGTGTCAGTGAGTGGAGGGGAGGAGACGGAGCAGAGAGGCGGTGGTGGTGAGACAAGGTAAGAAAAGACGGGGGGAGGAGGGAGGAGGGCGCCAATTTTTGCGGAGGGGTGAGAGGGCGCCGATTTTGCCTAGGGCGCCATGGACCCTAGCACCGGCCCTGCTCAGTTCTTAGTGTATGACAGTGTCAGTGACTCAGTCCTTAGTGGGTGACAGTGTCAGTGACTCAGTCCTTAGTGGGTGACAGTGTCAGTGACTCAGTCCTTAGTGTATGTCAGTGACTCAGTCCTTAGTGTATGTCGGTGACTCAGTCCTTAGTGTATGACAGTGTCAGTGACTCAGTCCTTAGTGTATGTCGGTGACTCAGTCCTTAGTGTATGACAGTGTCAGTGACTCAGTCCTTAGTGTATAACAGTGTCAGTGACTCAGTCCTTAGTGTATGTCGGTGACTCAGTCCTTAGTGTATGACAGTGTCAGTGACTCAGTCCTTAGTGTATGTCGGTGACTCAGTCCTTAGTGTATGACAGTGTCAGTGACTCAGTCCTTAGTGTGTGACAATGTCAGTGACTCAGTCCTTAGTGTGTGACAATGTCAGTGACTCAGTCCTTAGTGTGTGACAATGTCAGTGACTCAGTCCTTAGTGTGTGACAGTGTCAGTGACTCAGTCCTTAGTGTATGACAGTGTCAGTGACTCAGTCCTTAGTGTATGTCGGTGACTCAGTCCTTAGTGTATGACAGTGTCAGTGACTCAGTCCTTAGTGTATGACAGTGTCAGTGTCTCAGTCCTTAGTGTGTGACAGTGTCAGTGTCTCAGTCCTTAGTGTGTGACAGTGTCAGTGACTCAGTCCTTAGTGTGTGACAGTGACTCAGTCCTTAGTGTATGACAGTGTCAGTGACTCAGTCCTTAGTGTATGTCGGTGACTCAGTCCTTAGTGTATGTCAGTGACAGTGACTCGGTCCTTAGTGTATGTCGGTGACTCAGTCCTTAGTGTGTGACAGTGTCAGTGACTCAGTCCTTAGTGTATGACAGTGTCAGTGACTCAGTCCTTAGTGTGTGACAGTGTCAGTGACTCAGTCCTTAGTGTGTGACAGTGACTCAGTCCTTAGTGTATGTCGGTGACTCAGTCCTTAGTGTATGTCAGTGACTCAGTCCTTAGTGTATGACAGTGTCAGTGACTCAGTCCTTAGTGTGTGACAGTGTCAGTGACTCAGTCCTTAGTGTGTGACAGTGTCAGTGGCTCAGTCCTTAGTGTATGTCAGTGACTCAGTCCTTAGTGTGTGAAAGTGTCAGTGACTCAGTCCTTAGTGTATGTCGGTGACTCAGTCCTTAGTGTATGTCAGTGACAGTGACTCAGTCCTTAGTGTATGTCGGTGACTCAGTCCTTAGTCACTATATCTGAGCCCATTGCAGAGACATAGAGGAGCACCGCACCAGATTTGTTAAGGCACCTGAACCTGGTCTTTAATATACCAAAGTCTGTGGATTCAACAGAGGTCCAGTAACCAGGAGTGACAGCCATATCCTGAATCACCTGAAATGACGCACAGCACATGTGACAACATCAATTATGGGGAAAGTAAATAAAATAACAACCCGCTCCGAGGACAGTGGCAGGAGCAGAGTCTGACTGGGGTGTACACCTGTCAAACCATAACGCAGGTGTCCTAAGGCGAGATCAGGGAGGACAGAAACCTCCCGCGGAGCAGAAGGCTGACTGGCGCAGGAAATAGGCATCATGGCACTACCCAGGAAAGCCGGACACCACACTCGTAATTCTTATGTTTGTAACACATTGAGGGAGTGATAATGATGTCTGTTCACATAAACCTCTGCTCAAGTCAGGTGATCTCTGCCCAATATGATCATTATGTATCTCTGAGACCCTATAAAAGGTGATCATTATGTATCTCTGAGACCCTATAAAAGGATAACTTAAGGTCATGCCATGTGGCTTAAGTGTCTAGAAGAAAATGTTGGCTGTGTAATCACTAACACTTTTTAGCTCACTGACTGGTAAGAACCTGTGGCCATAAAATGAAGGATACTGATACCGACACTGCAGAGGTCCTTGGTGTTACAGGCTATAAATCATGTTTTACTGTCTCATAAAGCTGCGGGAGGCTTCTGCGGTTCTGTCCAAACATCCGCACCACCTTCTGCTCTAAGACGAAGTCCAGGACCAATTGGGTTATAAACACAGCCAGTGTGGGACCTGTGCGGACCTTTTATTTGACGCTCAGACTCCCCCACCCTCCTCATCTCTCCTCCTCTCCAGTTATGAGGAGGATGTCAGGAATGGATCTCTCCCAAAAATGTTGCCAAACTGCACCATCTTTACCCAGCATCAATTGCAAGGAGATTTCGGAAAGTTTTCATAGGTCTCATGAATGCTAAAAACCCACAGGCAGGGTGAACCACCTCGCCTGCCGGAGGCACCTCAATTATCTGGTGGGTTTCCCTGTGATTCTCTATCATCAGCATCATCAGCTATTTATGTAGTTCCGCTAATTCTGCAGCGCTGTACAGAGAATGCGCACACATCATTCCCTGCCCTAAGAGCTTACAGTCTAAATTCCCGAACATACAAACACAATTTGATAGCAAGTTTGGATTATGGGAGGAAACTAGAGCCCCTGGAGTAAACCCACAAACTCCTCAGATAAGGCTATGGTTGGGAATCAAACTCATGACCCAGTGCTGTGAGACAGAGGTGCTAACCACTGAGCCACCGTACTGCCCCCATACCACAGCTTCAAATATCCGGTAGGTCGCATTCAGACCACGTTAAAAAATGAGATGGCGATTTGCAGCGCAGCAGGTTTGCAAAACACGGCTTTCTACAAGTTTACAGCAAGTCTTCTCTACCTCGACCAGAAAAACCACAGAAAAGGAGAGTTTCTAAAATCTCTCCTTGATAAATTCCCGTCAGGTGTTTTATCTGTCCTGCACTTGTGTAGGGTAACTGTACCTCGCCCTGTGTTAGACAAGTAAAATGTAATTGTTTGTCCTGTTATACATTCTAGTAGTGCCTAGAACTCTAATTGTGAATAGAGATAAAAAAAAAACAAATTTGTCTTTATCGTCTGCAATAAATTTTCTTCGTATTATTTAGTAACATGTTAAAACTAACTTTTTTGTACTTGCAAAACATTTTGGTGTTAGACTTGATCTTGTCGCCATAAGATATGTACTTGCAACAGTATTTATGTAAAATTATTTTTAAAAATGTGCTGTTATCCCAGTATACAACTTCTCTGTGCTTCTCTCTCATATATATATATATATATATATATATATATATATATATATATATATATATATATATATATATATATATATATATATATATATATTCCTATCCCTATCCAGACAAGACTGGAAACCAGCACTCCGTATAAAAATAGTGAATGTCATAGTATACACAACGGCTGTTTTGTTGCTCCTATGGCACCTTTATCAAGGGCTGCTGGTGCCAAAGGAGACATAGGACCACCGAAACAGCCGTTGGGCATACTGTGCCACCCTATATATGTAATGCTGGCCACTGTGCCACCCTATATATGTAATGCTGGCCACTGTGCCACCCTATATATGTAATGCTGGCCACTGTGCCACCCTATATATGTAATGCTGGCCACTGTGCCACCCTATATATGTAATGCTGGCCACTGTGCCACCCTATATATGTAATGCTGGCCACTGCGCCACCCTATATATGTAATGCTGGCCACTGTGCCACCCTATATATGTAATGCTGGCCACTGTGCCACCCTATATATGTAATGCTGGCCACTGCGCCACCCTATATATGTAATGCTGGCCACTGTGCCACCCTATATATGTAATGCTGGCCACTGTGCCACCCTATATATGTAATGCTGGCCACTGTGCCACCCTATATATGTAATGCTGGCCACTGCGCCACCCTATATATGTAATGCTGGCCACTGCGCCACCCTATATATGTAATGCTGGCCACTGCGCCACCCTATATATGTAATGCTGGCCACTGCGCCACCCTATATATGTAATGCTGGCCACTGCGCCACCCTATATATGTAATGCTGGCCACTGCGCCACCTTATATATGTAATGCTGGCCACTGCGCCACCCTTTATATGTAATGCTGGCCACTGCGCCACCCTATATATGTAATGCTGGCCACTGTGCCACCCTATATATGTAATGCTGGCCACTGCGCCACCCTATATATGTAATGCTGGCCACTGTGCCACCATGCTGCCCCTGAGTTTAACTAAATTTTTCTCTGCTGTCCTTTCAGTGTAATAATAATATAATGTCTGCAGCCAGGTACGCCCTCTGCAGCAAGGTATGCCCTCTGCAGCCAGGTATGACCACTTCACCCAGAACGCCCTCTGCAGCCAAGTACGCCCTCTACAGCCAGGTACGCCCTCTGCAGCCAGGTGTGCCCTCTTCAGGCAGGTATGCTCTCTGCAGCCAAGGACGCCCTCTGCAGCCAGGTGTGCCCTCTTCAGGCAGGTACGCCCTCTTCAATGTTTGACAAATAGTTTCTTATACTTTAAGTGCAGTGTTAAGAATACAGCGAAAATATTGATTGTTATTTAACCAATTTCTAAGGTGCTTTGCGTGCATTTTTTAAATTGTTATAAGCGCAAATGCAAATAGGTGAGAACAAGCCGTAAAAGTTCTTTCCCACATCACATGTCCCTGGATGGTGCACAAGAATCCCTATTAATGGTATAATCCAGGAAGCACCACTAAACTAGGGATACCACAAAAATGCACAATCTATAATATTTTGTCTTATAACATACGAGGATGTAATTTGTCCATCCCATATTTATTTATAAATCCTCCAATCCTCGCAGCTCCACCCATTACAATCACCAATATTTTGCACCCCCACAGTCATTAGGATACGCTAATCCATGCGTTTCCCATATATATATATGATATAGACAATTGCTATTAGACATCACAAGACGCTTTGCCCTGTAATATAGATCTGTAGTATTAAGCTTTTTAAATAACCCTTTTGTGGTTTAACTTTTTGCTCAAGTAAAATTCCTTAAATTGGGTAATTAGAAGATTGCAATAGAGGAGTCTCTGCTATAGGCCCTGAATGTTTATCTGAAGAAGTAATTAAGAAATGACATATAACTCTTTTTCATTCGTGCCCCTTTTTATTGCCGTTGTAACTAAGTGAAAGGGTCACTACAGGACAGCTGTGGTCCTCTAGTCTATACCCCCCACATCTTACTGCTCGAGTTCCACCTAATTCATAAAATCTTCGCTCCACTCCAAGATGATCAATAAAACAGTCACAGTCCAACGATGGGGTCACCTGAGGCCACCCCAAACAGGTACAATAACAGCTGTCTGTTAATAGGGACAGCAACTGGCTACTCAGCAGCTGCTCTCTCCATGTGTCCTCTCAGTGAGGCCCCATATCCTGTACTCCTCACTCAGATCTTCTCTAGCACTGAACAATGACTGTGAGCGCTGTGATGTCACAGGAGGTGTGGCCATGTAACGCATGTTACAGTGTAGTCATCTCCTATGTTACTGGACTGGAGCATTGCGCATCCGGTAATAACGTCACATGGATATTGCTGTATGTAACGGTTATATCATATCATATGACCAGAGGAGGCAGTAATGTCAAATATAGTATGTAACCATTTGTTTGGATGATTCTAGAAAGAACAAAACACATTTTATATATGTGTGGTGTGAAAATAAGATAAAATCCAGATAGATAAATATTTATTTATTGACTATATTAGGAAAATATTAATTTCTGTATTCAAAATACAATGTAGGTTATTGCGGTTAGCGACATACAAAGCAGAATGCAGATCCGCATTCCCGCGCTCTGACCAATCAAGTCGCTGTCGCTCTGTATTGATTACTGTGAGGCTCAGAGACAGTCATTCTACAAGCACTGCTCTGATTTTTTTATTACTTTTTTGGTCCTGCGGGTGGAGCACACGCTCCTGCGTTGGGAGGGGGGGGATGGGGGGTGACAGCTGCTCCTAGTCTGCAGGACGTTTCCATCTGATGGACGTCAGGTAAATACAGTAGGCTGGGGGTTTTAATGTATCTGGGGTGGCGTGACGTGGCTGGGAGTGAAGTGAAGCGACGTGATGTGACTGGGGTGTGGGGGCGTAATAAATGTAATGTTTTATTATAATGTATGTATTATATATGACATAATGTGGCTGGGGGATGGCGTGATGTACTTGCCGCCATTCCAGTGGTAATCTGCTGATTACAGAACTGACACTCCACAGTGTACTTGCCGCCATCCCAGTGGTAACCTGTCGTCCGCAGAGCTGACACTCTACTGTGTACTTCACCGCCTTTCCAGTGGTAACCTGTCTACTGCAGAACTAACACTTCATAGTGTATTTGCTACTATCTCTCCAGTGGTACCTGCCGATCCCCACTACTCTTCTCCCCGTGTTGTCTTCCATTGCTGATCATCTGTGCATGTTCTACTAAGGGGTTTCGCCTGGTACCCCTAGAAGGGGTCGCGACCTGCGGGATAGAAACAGCAAAGGTCAAACCGCCGCGGCAGTTCCTGGTGAATACCGTCTCCCCTTTAGACTCCGCGCCTTACTTGAGTAGTGCAAATCCGGGCAAACCGAAGGATCCATTTTCTGAACCGTGACAGTAAGAACAGGCCAAATGATGGATCCGGTCATGGAACCATCAGCCAAAGATATGCTTCAGCATTTGCTTAATCGAGTGGGACAGAAGGATGCAATCCACTGTCAACTCCTACAGGGTTTTCAGAACCTTGCAGCCCGCCACCTGCTGGACCACTCCCGCACCAGTGGCAGCTTCAGCTTCTACTTCTACCCTACGGATTCCAATTCCTACCAAGTTTGATGGGGATCCAAAATCCTGTTGTGGTTTCCTGAACCAATGCTCCATACAGTTCGAGTTGCAACCACAAAATTTCCCTACCCAGAAATCCAAGGTGGCGTACTTAATTTATTTGTTGTCAGGTCAAGCTTTAGCTTGGGCCTCCCCCCCACTGGGAACATGATGATCTGCTCCTGGGAGACACTGCTGCCTTCATTGCTGCATTTCGTAAAATTTTTGATGAGCCCGGAAGAGTAAACTCTGCTGCAGCTAGTATTCTTCGCCTCCATCACCTATCCTCAGACAACCTGATACCTCCCTTCCGTTCTTCTGGAGATTGATGCCTCCAATGTGGGCATAGGCAGGGCCAGATTAACCCTAGGTCTAACTGGGCTATAGCCCAGGGACCTCGGGCATTCAGGGGGCCCTTCAAAGTCCTCAGCAGCATTATTGATCGGTCTGGGGGCGAGGGCGCCCCCAGCCCGATCAATGCTGATGAGCACTGTCAGTGTAGTCATCCATCCCCGGCGCTCATGAGATCTCCTCAATAAGGAGCTTTCAGCGCGGCGGGGACTGAGGACTGCACTGACAGGTAAGCTCTTGGGGGGGCCTCATGGGGGGCGGCGGGCGGCTCACATTGGGGGCCTCACGGGGGAATGGAGGCGCCCTTAGCCCAGGGGCCTCCATTCCCTTAATCCGGCCCTGGGCATAGGAGCAGTTCTTTCTCAGAAGTCACCTCGAGGGCAGTTTCATCCTGGTGCCTTATTTTCTAGGAAATTTCTTCCTGCGGAGAGGAACTATGCCATTGGGGACAAGGAATATCATCGAATGGCATTATCCTTTGGAGGGCACTCAACACCTAGTTACCATTTTTACAGAGCTGACACTCCATAGTGTACTCGCTGCCTATCCAGGGGTATCTGTTGTCCGCAGAGCTGACACTCTACTGAGTTCTTCAACATCATTCCAGTGGTAACCTGCTGATTACAGAACTGACACTCCACAGTGTACTTGCCGCTATCCCAGTGGTAACCTGTTGTCCGTGGAGCTGACACACTACTGTGTATTTCACCGCCTTTCTGATTTCTTCACCATCATTCCAGTGGTAACCTGCTGATTACAGATTCAGGGGTCTTTGAATCCAGCACAATCTCCACTTAAAGCGGCACCTCCTGTCACCGTTAGCACTAGTGCTACCACCACCAGAAACTTGTGCATACCTACCCCCGAGATGTATGATGGCAACCCCAAGGGTTGTCGAGGCTTTTTAAACCAGTGCTCGATCCAGTTTGAACTCGCCCCAGAGAACTTTTCTTCTGTAAGCGCTAAAGTGGCCTACATCATATCCCTTCTTTCTGGACAGCCTCTGGCCTGGGCTTCTCCTCTATGGGAAGGGATGATGCCTCTCTTCACAACTCCTCTGTCTTCATTGAGCCTGGATGTGTATCTTCTGCTGCCTCTAGCCTTCTGGCTCTCCGACAGGGGTCCCTGTCAGCCGAACAGTGTGTTGTTCAATTTCGAACTCTAGCATCTGAGTTAAAATGGAATAATGAGGCTTTAGTTGCTACCTTCTGGCAAGGACTTTCTGTTCAAATTAAAGATGTATTAGCCTCCCGGGACCTTCCTCCTAATCTGGATGATCTCATTTCACTCAGTATCAAGGTGGACATCCGTCAGCAGGAAGGCTCCCTGGAGAGGGATCAAAGTCATCGGCTTTACTTTCGACTGACTACTTGCTTCCAGTCTCCAGTTTCTTTTGCGGAGGAGCCCATGCAGATCGGACGCTCTCGTCTTTCCCGGTATGAACGAGAACGCCACATTAAGAACCCCCTTTGTCTTTATTGTGGAGAGGCTGGACACTTATTATCCGCTTGTACTTAAAGGCCGGGAAACGCCACCTCCTGGCGAGAAGAGGGAGGTCGTCTTAGGATCCATTTCTCACACTCCCTGTTCTCAAAGGAATGCCAACTTCTTGATGCCAGTCACCCTGAATACTTCGGACGAATCTTTTTTGTATGTGCTGCCTTTGTGGATTCTGGAGCCGCGGGGAACTTAATTTCTGCTAATCTCGTGTCAAGAATCCATATTCAATTTCATTCTTTGCCGTAACTTTTGGTTCTAACTGCAGTGGATGGTAATCGCATCATCAACGGTTCTATCACCTGTACCACCAGTCTAGTTCGGTTGCAGGTAGGAGTTCTACATCATGAGTGAATCAAGTTCCTGATTATTCCGCAATCTGAATTCCATCATTCTGGGTTTACTCATTCTCCTCAATTTGATTGGCACCGGGCCCAAGTTACTTCTTGGGGTCCTTCCTGATTCCAGAAATGTCTTTCCAAGATTCCACGTCCAGTCAAACAGTTGGCCTGTCTTTCACTTTCCTCCCAAATGATGCTTCCTGAACCTTACTCAGACTTCCTCGATGTCTTCAGTAAATCAGCCTCTGAGAAACTTCCTCCACACCGTCCATGGGACTGTGCCATTGAGCTCGTCCCTGGTAAAACTATTCCAAAGGGTAGGGTATACCCCTTAGTATTACCAGAGACTAAAGCCATATCCCAGTACATTTCCGAGAACCTCCAGCTGGGTTTCATTCGTAAATCTTCTTCTCCAGCAAGGGCTGGTTTCTTCTTCGTCAAAAAGAAGGATGACTATTTGAGACCTTGTATTGACTACCGCCGCCTGAATGCCATCACCGTCAAAAATCGCTATCCTCTTCCCCTCATCCCAGAGTTATTTGACCGTATCCGCGGTGCTCAAGTCATCATCAAATTAGACCTTAGAGGGGCCTACAATCTGGTATGCATTCGCAAAGGGGATGAGTGGAAGAAGGCCTCTAACATCCAGGATGGGCACTATGAGTACCTTGGAATGCCATTCAGGCTCTGCAATGCCCCCACTGTGTTTCAAAAGTTTGTCAATGAGATTTTCAGAGACCTTTTCTACCAATCAGTCATTGTCTATCTTGATGACATTCTAGTTTTCTCTCCCGATTTGTTTTCTCACCGCCATAATGTTAAGGTGGTTCTCTCCCACCTCCGGGCTCATTTCCTATATTGCAAGTTGGAGAAATGCCTTTTATGAATGTTCACAAGTTCCTTTCCTCGGCTACCTCGTCTTTGGAACAGGTCTTTAAATGGATCCGATGAAGGTAGAATCCATTCTCAACTGGCCACAACCCTGTGGTCTTACAGCTACTCAGCGATTCATTGGGTTTTCTAACTACTATCATCAATTCATTAAAGGATTCTCCTCTCTCATTGCTTCTATTACAGCGTTGACCCACAAAAGAGCCTGCTGTAAGACCTGGCCTCAGGACGCTGTATCGGCGTTTAAGTCGCTTAATGAGGCCTTTATTTCTGCACCAGTACTTAAGCAACCTAACCAAGAGAGACCCTACTTTCTGAAGATAGAGGCCTCTTCTGTTGGGATTGGAGCTATATTATCCCAAAAGACCCCTTCCAAATCCTTTGAACCCTGTGGGTTTCTCTCTAAGAAATTTACCTACCTGCAGGAGGCTCAATGCCTTAATCCCTGCCAAGATTGTTGGTCTCTTTTCTTTTCTCGTTTCCAGTTAGTCCTCACTTACCGACCTGGTTCCAAGAATATCAGAGCTGATGCATTATCCAGAACCTTTGATAAATCCGACTCCTTGGGTCATCCTGAAACCAAACCTATCCTCAATCCCCTTCAAGTAGTGGCCTTAACCAACTCAGCACAGCGGTGGCACACATCTCTCTTCCCTTTCGATGGAGGGGGGCCCAAATAGTTGCTGTACCAGGACCCCAAATTCCTCTTGAACAGTTCTTAATCGTTCCAATGGATTGCAAGCTGATAAAAGAAGAGTACGCCCCATGGATGTCCTTGAGCAGTGAATTGGTAATGGAGGGTCTCTGTTGGAAGTCTGTTGTTTGAACAAAGGACTTTGCGGTTGCTAGATCAGGACCTCCTTGTTTATACATTTAGACAGATGGATACTTTTGTAGACCTGTTCTCCAGGACAAACGGAGAGTGTGATTGTCGGAGGTCATCCTGGCTATCCCATGACTGCATTGCGCTCTGCCCACCGATGACATGTCCATCATCACGCAGTCTGGGAAGACACCAGAAATCCGAGAGCCACCAGAGCATTCTGGGAAAGTTGGCATGTATGAGAAAGAGCTGTGTCATATGTGTTTTCCATACCGTAATGGCCAGACTACATTTTATGGTTAGGATGTTTAAGTACCCGGTGAATCTTGTATAATGTTGAGGGGACTGATGTTTATGGCATTTTTTTGTAGCATAGTTTAACAAATATCTTTTTATTTTATGGGTTTTATATGGGAAAATTCAGGCAAAATGGGTGAAAAAAAGCACAATGATTCTTCCCAGAAATGTACCCCAATGATGTAATCTTCTTCTCCTGAATATAGGGGTGCCAAAAAATATACACAAGCTGTGGGACCAGCAGCAAAGTGATTACACCTGTTCGCAGCCGTCTTTCTGGTGGCCAGGGCGGAAGAATGGAATGTTTTGGGTTTGGTCTTATTTTTAAGACTTTGGACAACTTTCAGTGTTACACTCATCCAAAATCCATCAGGACCAGTACGAGTGAGTGACGGGGTCTTATGGTGCTGTGGACTAAGATTGGGGAAACTGTTTTTATTTATTTTGTTTTATTTTTTGGGTTGATTTTGTTTTTTTCCCAGGCGAGAAGTGGGACCTCATCAGGTCTTCAGTGCACTTCAGCATTATAAGATCATGGGGCAGCACAGTGACTCAGTGGTTAGCACTTCTGCCTCACAGCACTGAGGTCATGAGTTTGATTCCCAACTATGGCCTTATCTGTGTGGAGTTTGTATGTTCTCCCTGTGTTTGCATGGGTTTCCTCCGGGTGCTCCGGTTTCCTCACTCACTCCAAAAACATACTAGTAGGTTAATTGGCTGCTATTAATTTGACCCTAGTCTCTCTCTCTGTCTGTGTGTGTGTGTATGTTAGGGAATTTAGACTGTAAGCTCCAATGGGGCAGGGACTGATGTGAATGAGTTCTCTGTACAGCTCTGCGGAATTAGTGGCGCTATATAAATAGATGATAATGATGTGTAATGGAGATAAATTATTGCTGGGGTGCAGGTGAGATCTATATTAGGTTACCCCTTTTATAGTGACGTTGCAATGCATCTTCACTTTCTCATTGGGGACACAGAGCTCTTTATATTTTACTGATACCCAGAGGTGGTTAATTAAAGTCTGCTTCCAATCTGGCATGGGGGGTAGAATATAGCGCCGAGCGGCTGAGAGGGCAGTGGCAATGTGCAATAGATTGAGGATGTCTTTATGATGTTGCATTTGCTATTAGAAAAATTACTCAAAATCTCAATGTCTGTTACCCTAAAATGACTGTGATGCCTGATAATAATAATGCAATTGAAATTGAAAGGATATCTATTGGTCCTGTACTGCTTCATGTGTGTGTAACACATGTAGTGAGTACTGCTACATGTATGTGTATTGCTATGGCCATGTGTGTGTACTGCTACCTGTGCGGGCAATGCATGTGTGTGCATGTGTGTACCGTTACTTGTATACATATGTGTGTACCACTACTTGCATATGTGCCTGCACTGCTACCTGTGTGTACCATCATGTGTGTACATGTGTGGGTACCACTACATGTGTATATACTGCTACATGTGTGTGTCTGAGTTCAGTGGCCCCATACATTTACATCGCCTGCCCCCCATCCCTCACCACTGCTGAGCTCCATAACCAGTAAGTGCCCCGTATACCATGCAGCAGGGGTATAACCAGGGCAGATTAACAATCAGCCTGATGGGGCTGCAGCCCCAGGCCTCTCTACAGAAATAGGCCCAGGCCAGCCAGGAGGAAAAAAAATAATAATTTGTGAGGGAACCTGGCGCTGGGAGGGAGGAAGGTTTGGTGTGGGCTGGTGACGTGGACCACTGGCAGCTAGGGGTGGTCCCATTAATGTCGAGCAACAGGCAGCCAATCGCGAGGCTGTCGTTAAGTGGGGTGGGGGCTGTGCCTACAGAGCCTGTGTGTGACTCGTGCTTTACCAATTTCCACCTAGCCCCAGACGGAGGTCAGCGGCGCTCAACACAACAGGTAGGAACAATTTATTTTTAACAGGGGATATGTGACAACAAGGATATGTGAACATATAATATACATGTATGAATGGCCCGTGTGTATTAGCATAGGGTTCTGTTCCTTTTCTTACAACAAAATTACCAATTTTTTCAATGGAGATTATACCCTGGTGCCACTGACGGGTAACTGTGTTTGGCTATTAGTATTTTGAAGTCTGCTCAGATGTATGAACACTTGAAGACAGAATAGTTATAGATAACAAATCTTATACATTCCCTTTGGCTATTTGAGCTGTTAGAAGATATGAAAATGACCAACAGCTGATCATCACATTCTCACACGTTAACTACACAGTTTGTTTGTATCAATAAAATTCATATTTTGCTCTCTGTATTGTGTGGAGGTCTCATGGTTGCCCTCTGTATTGGGTGGAGAACTCATGGCTGCCCTCTGCATTGTGTGGAGGTCTCATGGTTCCCCTTTGTATTGGGTGGACGTCTCATGGCTGCCCTCTGTATTGGGTGGAGGTCTCATGGTTGCCCTCTGTATTGGGTAGAGGTTTCATGGTTGCTCTCTCCATTGGGTGGAGGTCTCATGGTTGCCTTTGTATTGTGTGGCAGTGACAAGGTATCACGCCAGGAGATTTGTCTGTACGGAGACTAATTTGTGTCTCTAGAGCTGTACTGGTGGCTATGTGAACAAAGCTGGATGGCCTGATAATGTTCCTTCGCATGAGAGGGAAAGAACAGGTGTAGGTGGTGGTTGCTTAGAGTTCAGGAGGCTACTGAATATGAATGGCACTGGAGACTGGCATGAAGTCAGGAATAGCAATATGGGGATCGGATTAAGCAGAGGAGACCAGGTTGAAACTGGAGTGCTGGACCAGACTGGAACCAGAGTGCTAGACTGGACTGGGACTGGAATGCTGGTCCAGTGCCCGGGAACTGGTTTTAGAGGGAACCCTTGAGTGGAGACTGATGTCCTCTGGTTGGAAACTGCGGACAGCTGAGCTGAAGCAGTACTTTGATTGGCTGAGAGCAGGTGACTGAAACCAAGATGGCAGCGCCCATGTACTGGTTTTGGAGGGATCTCTAGAGTGGAGACAAACTGGGCAACATCCTGCAGAGAGATCCGAGACCAGCAGAGCCTGTGGACTGCAGGGACAGCTTAGAAAGACAACAAAGGTGTAAGTAACAGAACCTGAAAGTCTGGTGCATGACACAGGGGTACTATGTGTTGTATGGTGGTCACAAAGTTGCCCTCTGTAATGTAGGGCTGTGACAAGGGTGCTATGTATTGTGTGGCGGTTACAAGGGTGCTGTATGGTCTTCTGCTGCTGTAGTATATCCACTTCAAGGTTGGATGTGCTGTGCATTCAGAGATGCTCTTCTGCATACAACCCATAGTTAATTGAGTTACTGTCGCCTTCCTATCAGCTTGAACCAGACTGGCCATTCTCTTCTGACGTTTCTCGTTAACAAGGCGTTTCCACCCACAGAACTGCCGCTCTGGTTTTGAGCACCGTTTTCTGGAAACCCTAGACACTGTTGTGTGTAAAAATCCCATTAGATCAGCAATTTCTGAAGTAGTAAAACAATCTGTATGACACCAACAATCATCCCACAGTAAAAGTCACATTTCTTCTCCATTCTGGGGGTAAATGTATTACATACTTGCCAACTCTCCCGCATTGTCCGGGAGACTCCCGCATTTTGCGAGAGTCTCCCGGACGAGTGTGGCAATCTCCCTGATAGGAAGGGGGAAAAATTTAGTTTAAACGCCGCGATTCACCCGGAATCGCGGCGTTTAGCCCCGCCCCCACTGTAAAATGACGCGATTTGCGTCATTCCGTCACGGGGGCGGGGCCAAAATGACGCGATTTCGCAGCCCCGCCCCCTGCACGCCCACGTCCCAGCCGGCATCTCCCGGAAACAAAAAAAAAAATGTTGGCAAGTATGATGTATTATGCTCCGATTTTTTTCAAATCGCCGGAAATCGGCAACTTTGCAGCTAAAATTTAAAGCGGTGATGGCTTGTAAAGGCAAACTTGCCTTTACAAGCCATCCCTGCTTTAAATTTTAGCCGATTTCCGGCGACTTGAAAAAATCGGAGCATAATACATTTACCCCCTGGTGTTTGGTCTAAACTACAATTGTAATTTTTGACCATGTCTGCCAGGGAAGGGCTGGGAAATTTTAGCTCGGGGGGCAAGTCTCAAGTCAGCAGCCTACTAGACCAGCTCAAGGTAGCCCACTATGGTACCGGCCCAGGGAGCAGATGCCCCCCAGCCACTGATGACTGCATGCTTTTATACATTGAGTTTCTGCCATATGATTGGCTGATTAGATATTTGCATTAACTAGCAGGTGTTCAGGTATACCTAATAAAGTGGACAGTGAATGTTTATATATTAGGATCAATATAGATACATACAGTATTCATACATATTTATACATAGATTCAAGGTTTATTTTTTAATTTATTTTTCTGAATTTTTGAGCACCCTGTACTTTGTTCAATGTTAAAACCTGAAAATTTTTATTTTTTATGTATGTTTCTCTTAAAGCACTTCATAAATAAAAATAATAAACCATTGTTTGTATTTTTTTCTTCAATGGTCAATAAAATAACACACCTTTAATTCTCAACTTTCCCGATTCCACCAGGATAGTCCTGATTTTAGGGGACTATCCTGATCAGCCAGGAGCTTGTCTTGGCATGAGGGACAGCTGGGATGTATTTCCCCTCTTCACTTTACATACAGTTTGTGTGACCCAGTTAGTGGTGCTCTATTTATATAAGTGAGGATGGGAGAGAGATGTAAGTGGATGGAGGGAAGTGCAAGCTATGCCCTCCATGGTGCTGGCCACGCCCACACACAGCTGACCACGCCCACACATCACTGGCCAGTGGGACGGCACTTCTCACAATAGGCCCTTTATAATTTTCAGCCGCAGGCACAATGTGGCCCTTAATCTGGCCCCTGAGAAATATGGGTCTACTCAGGGCCATCTTAACAACATTATGGGCCCCCGGGCAAAGCAGTGCACCAGGCCCCCTAGATAAAGATATAGATATATAGCTGGATACAGATACGGATATAGATATAGATATAGATATAGATATAGATATATAGAGATAGAGATAGATAGATAGTTGTACTTGCTCAGTGACCCTTGTAGGTTTTCTTTGCAGGTTTTTTCTTTTGCAGGATTATTTATTCTCATTAAGAGCCGTGCCTATGCGGCCCCCTTGCCCGTGGGGCCCCCGGGCAGCTGCCCATCGTGCCCAATCGAAAAGATGGCCCTGGGTCTACTTCAGCGATGCTCTAACAGACAATACACTGCAGGACACGTACAAAACATATTTGGAATGTAAAGTCACGCACAGAAAAAAATAAATCAATGTCACATGTTGTAGTTATTAATGACAAGACATTAAAAAAAAAATACGTTTTTCTCTCCATAAAATACATTTATTAGGATGTTATTAATGTCTACTGTGCATAAAATGTATTTTTGCAGTTGCTCCTGATACAAACACATGTTCTAGCTGCATATGCGACCATCATCGCTAGTAATTGGCACTTACCTCAGACCTTTACTGGTACTAGTGATATTACAGCAAATCACATACCTTTGAGATGCCCAAAGCTTGAATCGGGTGCTTCTGATTGCGCTCAAGCTTCGCACGCCATTACTGTACATTAACTAGATGCATACGGCAATTTCACTCCCCGATCCACCCCTGAAATTGTAGTCTGTAGTAGGGGCCTTTGCACTCGAAGATGTTATAGACGTTGCTGAGTTCTCTGGTATATGGTTTGTTGCTGGGCATGCGCAAAACGATTTTACACAAAATACGGCACGTATTGGCACTTACATTCCTTAATGAATCGGGCCCTTTGTGTCTATCTTATAGAGGAATATCTGACATCATCACACAATAAGGTATTTTCAGGTTTGCATCTAACTTAGTTATAACTTCATTGTAACTTAAATATTTGTCTCTTTCACAAACTGCCCCAAATCTAAGGAGGCTCCAAAAGGTCTCTTTAACCACAAACTGCCCCCCCAGCTGCTATTTGTCTGTTGGAGAGGTGGCCACACCAGAATCATCATCATCACTGAAACATATCACTTGTCACCTTACCCTTCCTATAGTCCTTGACATGTACAAACCCCACCACAGAGCAGAATGATTTTACACCATTGTTTCAAAGCTCTAAAGGTACCTATGTAGGAATATAAAATAATGAGATACCAAAGGCTTTTACAGTCAGAGAAATAGAGAACTCCAGTTGTGGTTGGACTCTCTCTAGTTGTGGTCTAACAGAGGTTTATTGAGTTTACTGGTACTTGTAGTTCAGAAACATGGCCCATTCCTGATACAAAGTTACTGATTGAAGACAGCGAAAAAAGTATATTACCTTATTTAAAGAAGGAAGTGGCTCAGTGGGCTAGTAGCCAGCTTCTGTACTTGTAGTAATAGAGGTGCCTCTGGTTTGAATCCCCTGGCTGGTTTCATTTTAGTGAATTGAATGTTGCAGCAGCTGATTGAAGACATTCAGAGTCCCTGCTTTGAATTCTGGGTGGCTTCCTTTTTAGCATTTTTAATTTTAGCACAATGCAACAGGCTTTCTGAAGTCCATGAGTGCTAATTATTGGCTCCAGGCAGTTGGTAATTAAAGGTACTGTGCTAGTTCCTGGCTCTGGGCAACCACAGATACAGCCATTTTAGGATTTGAATTAGGACCTCAATGATCTCTGCAAGCAGCGAACCAGGCTACTATTCCATTGAGCCAGCACATGCTTTACTTCTCTTAGTGTCATAATGCATCATGCAAGGTAGTTAAAAGAAGCCTGTCTGAGGGCTTGAACCAGGGACTTCCCCATTAGCTATTAACAGTGAACCTGGACCCTAGACAACTGAGCTATCTGCTCTGCTCAGCTCGTGTAGAGATTATGGTCATGTCATTAATCACCCTGGAGCAACATCTAATCTGATAACAAAATGCTGTCTGTCCTAAACCAGGGCCTCAACATCTCTGGACATTGCTTAAAGAAGGTAATAGTTGATTGGAATAGTAGATGGGTTCATTACCACCGGTGATAGAGAAGTCTCTGGTTTGAATCCCCTGTCTGCCTTTTAGTACATTGAATATTACAGCAGGCTGATTGAAGACATTGAGAAAAGTGTAAGATAGCTGAGTTGACTAGTAGTGAGGTGCTCATGGACAGTCATAGTAGAGGCAGTGAATCTCCTCAGCGGCTTCCTCTTTAGCACATTTAATTTTGCAACAGGTTTGATAAAGTCATGGAGAAAAGTCTATTCATTTCATCAACAAATGTGCTATCTTGCTGGCCCAGTAGACATTGAGACTCCACAAGTGTCTAAGCAAGGAAATGGCTCGGTACACTAGTAGCCTGGTGCTCTACTGAAACTGACAGTGGTGGTCCTGGTTTGAATCCCCTGTATGACTGCACTTTTACTGTTGCAACAGGCTTAATAAAGTCATTGGAAAAAGTCTCCCCCCCCCATTCCTACAACAAGTGTTCTAGCTCGGTTCCTCTGCTGACTGGTGCTTGGTTCATAGTCACCATTGATTCCCTGGTTCAAATCCCCACTCAGGTAACATTTACAGCACCGTTGATTTTGCTCCAGTCCCCCTTGATGACACTGCTGCTTACAACATCTACTGGCTTGGTTGGCTCAGTTGATTAGTAGCCAGATTACTGACCTTGATGCTGAAGATCCTGCAATAGCTTGGCACCAAAAGCAACAGCCAAAGAAAGGGTTAAATTTTTTCTATCGCCTGCTTTCCCCATTTTGGCCTTCAATCACCACTAGTCTAGTCTTACTCAATTCTATTGTCTGTTAAGCACTTTACTGCTTTCCAACTAACTTATACCCTTAATGTGAATACAGACAGACTATCTTTCTGGCAAGTAGGACTCATCTTAATGTTCTCAAACAGCCAGGTCCCCCAAAACAACATACTAAAGGGGATTTGAACCAGGACCTCAGCCAACTATCAGCAGGAGAGTACCTGGCTACTAACCATCTGAGCCAACAGATGGTTTAAACAATGAACACACTTTTCTCTTTCTTTTGTCTTCAACAAGCCAGTTGTAAAATCCAAAAGTTTCAGCTATTGCAGGATCTTCAGCATCATGGTCAGTAATCTGGCTACTAATTAACCAAGCCAGTAAATGTTGTGAGCAGCAGTGGGACTTTTATCAATATCATCAAGGGGGACTGGTGCAAAATCAAAGGTGCTGTAAATGTTACCTGAGTGGGGATTCAAACCAGTTAATCAATGTTGACTATGAACTAAGCAGCAGTCAGCAGAGCTACAGAGCTAGAAGACTTGTTGTAGGAGTGAGGTGAATTTTCTCAATGACTTTATTAATTCTGTTGCAACAGCAGACGTTCTAAAAGGGAGATCATACAGGGGATTCAAACCAGGACCTCCACTGTCATTACCAGTAGAGAACCAGGCTACTAGTGCACTGAGCCATTTCCTTCATTACAGAATTTGTGAGACTTTTCTCAATGTCTTTATTCAGCCTGCTGGAATATCCAAGGCATTGATATCATGGCCTCCACTATCACTGCTTGTAGCTCTGTACCTGTAATTACCAACTTGTTGGCAGTCATGGTTGCAGTCCCCTGGTAAGCTTCATTTTACTACTTTGAATGTTGCACCTGGCTGGATAATGACGTTGAGAAAGGTCTCTTCACTTACTGAATAGATTTTGATGACCGGTACAGGACTAGACAGGTTTTTGTTTTAGAAAAGTCACAACATTTGCTCAAAGCATGATCTGGCGCAGTCACCAAGTAACCTATTTTTCTACTTCTAGTCATAGTTGAGGTCCTGGTTCATTCCCCCAGGCATGCTTCCTCCTTAGTACCTTGGATGTCACAGGCTGGTTGAAGACATTGAGGAAAGTCTCCACAATTGCTGAATATGTGACACAGTCTAGTATTAGATAAGTTATTTTCTGGTAGTGCTAGTGGAGCAAACTGGTTCAGTTCCCCTGTCTAGATCCCTCTTTAATAAATTAGAAGTTGCTGCAAGCTGGTTGAAGAAATTTGAGAAAGGTTTCTCCATTTGCTAAAGTGCCAACATATTACACTGAGGAGATTGTGAAACTAACAAATAACATACATCAAACATGAAACATGGAACAGAGGTGTAAATGACCCTGTCCAAACCCGCTTATAATTTCATAGGTGGAGAGAACACTTGATACATGATAATGGGATAATAATTGTAGCTGTTGGTGGAGATCCATGATGTTGAATACAGGCACAGTGCTAATTATTGGCTCCAGGCAGTTGGTAATTACAGGTACTGTGCTAGTTCCCGGCTCTGGGCAACCACAGATCCAAAATCTACAGCTGTTTGAGGATTTGAACTAAGACCTCAATGATCTCTGTAATTACAGAACCAGGCTACTAGTCCATTGAGACAGCACATGCTTTACTTCAGGAACAAGACTTCTCTTAGTGTCATAATGCATCGTGGTGCATCATGCAAGGTAGTTAAAAAACAAAGCCTATCTGAGGGTTTGAACCAGGGACTGCCCCATTAGCTGTTAACAGTGAACCTGGACACTAGCCTACTGAGCTAGCAGTTCTGCCTAACTTCTGTGGGAATTATGCTCAATGTCATTAATCACCATGGAGCAACATCTACAAAATGCTCTCTGGTGAACCTAAACCAGGGCCTCAACATCTCTAGGCATTGCTTAAAAGAAGTAGTGGTTCAGCAGAATAGTAGATGGGTTCTTTACTTGCAGTGATAGAGACGTTTCTGGTTTGGATTCCTTTTAGTACATTGAATGTTGTAGCAGCTGATTGAAGACATTGTGAAAAGTGTAAGTTAGCTCAGTGGACTTGTAGTGAGGCGCCCATAGACAATCATAGTAGAGGCCTTGCTGTGAATCTCCTCAGTGGCTTCTTTTTTTTACCACATTTAATGTTGCAACAGGCTTGATGTGGTCATTGAGAAAAGTCTCTTCAAATCACTAACAAATGTTCTAGTTTGGTGGCCAAGTAGATAGTAGATCTGTTTATAGCGTCTATGGATTCACTGGTTTGAATCCCCAGCCAGGTAATATTTACAGCTCCTTTGATTTTGCTCCAGGCCCCTTGATGGCATTGATAAAAGTCTCACTGCTGCTTACATCATGTACTAGTTTGGTTGACTAGTAGTGAGCTTGCCGACAGTAATGGTGGAGGTCCTGGTTTGAATCTCCAGGCAAGCTTGATGATCTTTCTCTATGTCATCATCCTGCTCAGTGGGCTGGATTATTGGATTCTCTCCTGGTGATGTGTTAACTTGTTTGTCTAGCATTCTTTAATAAACTTGGCTGTTGTGTCCAAAAGTGAAACAGCCAATGTATGAAAACAATACTATCTCCTCTTTTTCATTTCTACTTCTACTTCCCTCTATACTACTCTTTACTCATTATTGACAGATTCCAACCGGGAACTCTATTCACAGTGAGGCAAGAAGTAGCTCAACTGATAAAGTAACTCAGTAAAGACAGACCATTCTTTGGGTAAGTGGGAAGACTCTTCTCAAGGTCACCAAAGAGGCACGTGCACCCACCAATGTACTAAGAGGGATCTGAATCGGCACCTTAGCAATCTATGGGCAGGAGAGGAACTGTCTACTCACCATCTGAACCAACATATGGTACAAGCAACAAAAGAGACTTTTTCTCTTTTTTTTGTCTTCAACAAGCCAGTTGTGAAATCCAAGGTACAAAAGTTATAGCAGTTTGAGGACTTCAACTAGGTCAATCATCCCTGTACACAAAGAACCAGGTTACTATCCCTCTGAGCCAGCAAATGCTTTAGGTCAGAGCACTGTTATTTCTCAGTGTCATAATTCATCCTGGTGCAGCAGGCAAGTATTTAAAAGAAGCCTGTCTTGGGGTTGAAACCATAGAATCCACCATTAGCTGAGACCAGAGAACCTGGACACAAGTCTATAGATCCAGCTTGTTTGCAAAGTATGGGGTGGGGGGATCAACCAGCCTGGAGCAACATCCAATGTACCACAGAATGCTGTCTAGGGAACTCAAACCAGAACTTCAAAATCTCTGTTAGTAGAGCACATTTGTACTAGTCCAGTGACCTTTACCTCTCAACTGTCCCAATTCCATCAGGATAGTCCCGATTTTAGGGGCCTGTCCTAATTAGCCAGGAGCTTGTCCCAGCATGAGGGACATCTGGGACATATTTCCACTCTTTACATACATGCTCTGTGGTGCACTCTTTATATAAAGGAAGATGGGAGGGAGATTTAGGTGGTTGGAGAGAAGTGCAAGCTATGCCCTCCATGGTACTGACCACGCCCACACAGCTGGCCACACCCATACATCACCGGCCACACCTCTGGTGGGACAACACTTCTCACAATAGGCCGTTTATAATTTTCAACCCCAGGCCCATGTGGCCCTTAATCTGGCCCTAGGTATAACAGGATTATCCAGCTCACACTGATTACGAAGCCTCAGGAATCGGAATTTGGGGAAAATAACCACATTACTTCTACAATCATTGTATAATTCTAGTACATAAATAATAAACCTGCAGAGAAAGTTCCTGAGTTATTATGTAAACCAGGGAACGGACTCTATAACCTGTCTTAAAATAGGCCCAACACTCCCCACAACCTTACAACAAATACAGAGAAGAAAAGACTCAATGTGAGACACAGAGACTAGTGAACAAACGTTTATTCATATTGGGGAGACAAATCATGCATTGCATTCAACATATATATTTTGACTATTCAATAACTTGGGAGGAACACAGTTATCATAGTCCATTATCATTTTCATAAGACCCCCCCACTCCACATCCAAAAGAGGAAGCACAAACTCTGTCCTTCAAAATCCTATATCTATATTTTAGGTTATAGAGCGAAGCTGGAGCTCTACAGAAAAACATTAATGAGCCGAATTTCCCACTGAGCAAAATACATAACACCGAGATGTGACCCCCGATATTTGATCAAGACCCCTGAACTGCAGCACAAGACTGCAGAGGCATTTGCACATTAGGAGAATGGAATGAATTCAAATGTTAAAATATTTTTTATATACTTAAATGCGTTTACGATCATTCAGTTAGATATAGTTTTATTGCAGAACTATCCAATACTGCGATTGTTACATTTCTGCTAATTGCCCAGTCTGTATTTTATAAAGCCATTTATTAGTCAAGTTAGCTGCATATATTTTTGAATAAAAGTAATACTTAGGTGTCTTTTCAGTTCATTTATTGTCCTTCCGATCTTAGACTGGTTACTCGTTAGTGTTAGAAGAAAAGCAGTCACTCCGCTTGTCAAATATAATGGCACAAAATACAATGCAACCACTGCCAATCGCAAACTGGGGTTTATGGTGGTTGGAAGCTGGAGACTCCCCGTAGTATATTACATTAATTAAAACACACTAGTAAAAGTATAATTTTTAATGGCAATAGGCTAGGGGCCTAATAATCACTGCACCCCTATTTTGGGCTGTTACTGTTCCGAGAGATCTCTGATGTTTGTTTATAACACGAAGACCTTCGTCACTATTTAACCCTTCTAGAATCATCCGGCTCTAGCACGTCTACGGGAACATTCATCCATCATGCTGGAGTTACTGATCCTTCATGACCAAATGTAACTGAGCAACAGTATAAATCACCTGCAGATTCATTACCAAAGCACATTGCATTCCAGGGACTTAGGAAAATAGATCACATAACCAATAATCAAGGCCGGCAGGAAACCTTAGTATTTGTAAATAGTCATCAATACAGTGAAATTTATACAGCACGGTGCAGGCTGAACGTGCTGAATCTGTGTCCTGGTCTGGATGTATTATGTAGGTTTAGATGAGTTGTACAGAGAACATGGGAATTCTGGTATTAACGTTGCAGTTTGTGTGATCCCCAATCAGGGCCGGATTAACCATAGGGCTAACTGGGCTACAGCCCAGGGGCCTCGGGCATCAAGGGGGCCCTTAAAAGTGCTCAGCAGCATTATTGATCGGTCTGGGGTGGGGGCGCCCCCGGCGCGATTAATGCTGCTGAGCACTTTCACTGCGGTCCTTCCCCGGTGCGCTGTAGTCTCCTTACTGAGGAGATCTCGTGAGTCTCACTCTCACGGGATCTCCTCAGTAAAGAGTGTACAGCGCACTGGGGAAAAACTGCAATGCCAGGAGAAGGAGGTAAGTGCCATGGGGGCGGCTTGGCTCACAGGGGGGGTGGCTCGGATCACAGGGGGGGCCCTCACGGGGGAATGGAGGCCCTCTTAGCCCAGGGGCCTCCATTCCCTTAATCCAGCCCTGTCCCCAATCCACAGTGTCATGTAACGGAGGTCGTCTTTCCTTTATTGATACCCAATATACATAGACATGAACAAAAATTGTGTTTTATTTCAAACACATGTAAATCTGACATATTCAACTAGGATCTGAAGTTACGAGTGTTGGTGAATACGGGTCTAGGTGCGCTTTGCTGTAACAGACAATAACATATGTGTAATATAATGCCAAAAAGAACACACAAAAAAAGAAAACAATTGATTAATGTCACCAGTTAATAATATATAGTCATTATTTAGCAAACCGTAAAAAAACAATTCTCTCCATAAAATACATTTATTAGGATGCTATGAATGTCTACTGTACATAAAATACATTGTTACAGCTGCTCCTGATACAAACACATGTTCTAGCTGTATACACAGCCGTCATCACTAGTAATCAGCACTTACACCTGACCTGTAGCTGCTGCCAGTGATACGAAGCTCAAAGCGTGAATCGGACGTTGCTGCAAGCTTGGCACGCCTGTACTGTACATTGACTATGTGCATACACCTTGTCCCCTCCCTGTTTTGCCCATGAAATCATAGGTTTCTGCAAAGTTCCTTCATACCTGACAACTTATGTGTCCCCACCAGCAGGACAGGGGGTGTGACCACAGCAAAAACGGGGCATGGCCACATCGTGACTGGGGCATAGCTACACCCCCAGAGAGCTGCCTAGAACTAGGTTGCATTTTATTTACCTCTCTTCCACCAATATTCACACCCACGGGACAAACATGTCATCATCATCATCATTTATTTATGTAGCGCCAACATTTTCCGTAGCGCTTTACAATTGGGGACAGCGGGACAGAGCCCTAAAATCGGAACTGTTTAAAAATAGATTAGAAATAGTTTTCAAAATGACAAAAAAACATTAAAAATATATTGACCATTGAAAAAAGAGGCAGAAGATCAGAGGTGTTGATTAACAGAGGGGCAGAGAAGTAGAGGAGTTGAGGGTTAGAGGGGCAGAGGTGCAGGGAATCAGAGGGACAGAGGGGAAGAGGTACAAAGAGGTAGAGGAGCCGAGAAGTAGAGGAGCTGAGGGGCAGAGGTGTTTGAGAAGCAGAGGGGTATAAGGGAAGAGGTACAGAGAGGTAGAGACGTTGAGGGGCAGAGGAGCAGAGGTGTAGAAACATAGAGTAGCTGAGGGGCAGAGGAGCGGTGAGGTAGAGGAGCAGAGAGGCAGAGGGGAAGAGGTACAAAGAGGTAGAGGAGCCGAGAAGTAGAGGAGCTGAGGGGCAGAGGTGTAGAGAAGCAGAGGGGTATAAGGGAAGAGGTACAGAGAGGTAGAGACGTTGAGGGGCAGAGGAGCAGAGGTGTAGAAACATAGAGTAGCTGAGGGGCAGAGGAGCGGTGAGGTAGAGGAGCAGAGAGGCAGAGGGGAAGAGGTACAAAGAGGCAGAGGAGCAGAAAGGCAGATGGGCAGAGGACAGTGCAGCATAAGAGCAGAGGACAGTGCAGCATAAGGGCAGAGGACAGTGCAGCATAAGGGCAGAGGACAGTGCAGCATAAACGCAGAGGACAGTGCAGCATAAGGGCAGAGGACAGTGCAGCATAAGGGCAGAGGACAGTGCAGCATAAGGGCAGAGGACAGTGCAGCATAAGGGCAGAGGACAGTGCAGCATAAGGGCAGAGGACAGTGCAGCATAAGGGCAGAGGACAGTGCAGCATAAGGGCAGAGGACAGTGCAGCATAAGGGCAGAGGACAGTGCAGCATAAGAGCAGAGGACAGTGCAGCATAAGGGCAGAGGACAGTGCAGCATAAGGGCAGAGGACAGTGCAGCATAAGAGCAGAGGACAGTGCAGCATAAGGGCAGAGGACAGTGAAGCATAAACGCAGAGGACAGTGCAGCATAAGGGCAGAGGACAGTGCAGCATAAGGGCAGAGGACAGTGTAGCATAAGGGCAGAGGACAGTGCAGCATAAGAGCAGAGGACAGTGCAGCATAAGGGCAGAGGACAGTGCAGCATAAGGGCAGAGGACAGTGCAGCATAAGGGCAGAGGACAGTGCAGCATAAGGGCAGAGGACAGTGCAGCATAAGGGCAGAGGACAGTGCAGCATAAGGGCAGAGGACAGTGCAGCATAAGAGCAGAGGACAGTGCAGCATAAGAGCAGGGGAGCAGAGGACCAGAGGTGAATCTCTACTTAGTTGACATAAACAGACAGAGGGAAAGAAGCAGATACGAGACATGTGCTGGCTGTCATATTTTAGCCCGGCTCAGCAGCCTGCTAGGAACATTATATAAAAAAAAATGGAGGTAGCCCAGTGACCCACTATGGGAGCGACCCAGGGGGCAAATTTCCCGATGCCTCCAGCCCAGCCAGCACCTGGCATGAGACAAGGGGGACATTAGACGGGAGAGATGGTACAAAAAAGCAAGAACAGATTTTGAAATACCCTCATTGAGTCAAGTACAGTGGGGTAAACGACTTTAAACACTTAATGACAGGAGGATGTTTGATGTTTGGCTTCGGTTTCACAGGAAAGAACTTTTTTTTATTGTTTTAGTAAGGGGCGGACCTAGACTTTATTTTTAGCATAGATAGATTTTGCATAGTCACGCCCCCTTCATCCTTTAGCTGGTCCCGCCCCCTGGCCCCGATTAACCCTGCCCTATTGATCAGCGTCTTGGCAATTTAAAAGGTATGTCTGTACTGCTAGGGGAACGATTGCCCCGATCCCCTCTCCCTTTCCCCTGGATCCGCCACTGGTTTTAGTCTGCCCAAGGAAATTTTATCCTATTAGGATAAATAACAATTTATGTGATAGGTTTTATATAGAAACAAAAAAATTGAAAATAAGAGGTACTGGTGGAAGTGGGGGTATTGTCATACCATCACTTCTCCTACTGTTTTCATTGTAACACTATCACATTCCAGTCACTTACATTATATCTATCTGTATATAATATGTATGTTATACCACCGTAAAACAAGTCATTTCCTGATATTTTAAGGCTTGATAAATAGGCACCATAGTGTACAGACATGAGACATACGGTAGAGGGTGAGCGCTTACATACTAAATATATTCTATATGCATGGACAGGAGACTATGTATCTATTTGCTTTCAGTTTACACCTCTCAGCTATAGGTGTTATGTAGTCTGCATAATGCAGAGCTGATCAGCCCCCAGCCTGGGCTCCCGACTGTCACTGGGATGGGAGTATAGCGCCATCTGCTGGACACCTCACTGCTCATGGATTACTGGGTGTTGGGAGGTGACAGGTTTATAATGACAGGTCTGTAGGAGATCACAGACAGGTAACCCCAATGTGCTGGGGTGAAATGAGGGATGTGATCTTCTATGAACGACGTAAAAATCTAAATGTAAAAACAACAATAAATAAACGAATAAACAAAGACCCCATTAAATTAAGAGGAAACATGTTGCAGCAAAGCTGTGCTGATTCTTTCTGTATGTTCTCTGCCGGGGATATATTACATTATATTTCTGTATGAATATACCCGTGGTTTAATTATCCAGCATCAATCGTTTGACAATCCCGAGAAGGAAATAAATTCAACTTTGGATAAACCGTCTTGGGAGTAATAAATGATCAAATCTATAGATCTCACTTGATATCATTATATAACGTTGTATTGTAGTTTGTGCATTATTCTGTTGTACATATATGGTGTTATATTGTATTTATTGTAGGGACGACAACATCCGTTTAGAAACAAAACGTTTAACCTGAAAAGTATTATTTTTATTCCGTCATTATATATATAATGTCAGTCTCATTAATAGCATCGTTCTTATTATAATATTACTAGTTAGGAAAATACGAAATGACGAAAGTCTGCAATATATTATTCAACACATTTACACTAAGATATATAGGAATTTATGGGACATCACTCCGCACACGCTAAATTATAATAATACTATAACACCCCACTCACCCTAGAATATAATAATACTGTAACACACAGCACACCCTAGAATATAATAATACTATAACACACAGCACACCCTAGAATATAATAATACTATAACACTCTGTACACACTAGAATATAATAATACTATAACACACAACACACCCTAGAATATAATAATACTATAACACACAGCACACACTAGAATATAATAATACTATAACACTCCGTACACCCTAGAATATAATAATACTATAACACACAACACACCCTAGAATATAATAATACTATAACACACAGCACACCCTAGAATATAATAATACTATAACACACAGCACACACTAGAATATAATAATACTATAACACTCCGTACACCCTAGAATATAATAATACTATAACACACAACACACCCTAGAATATAATAATACTATAACACACAGCACACACTAGAATATAATAATACTATAACACTCCGTACACCCTAGAATATAATAATACTATAACACACAGCACACCCTAGAATATAATAATACTATAACACTCCGTACACCCTAGAATATAATAATACTATAACACACAGCACACCCTAGAATATAATAATACTATAACACTCTGTACACACTAGAATATAATAATACTATAACACTCCGTAGACCATAGAATATAATAATACTATAACACTCCGTACACCCTAGAATATAATAATACTATAACACACAGCACACCCTAGAATATAATAATACTATAACACTCTGTACACACTAGAATATAATAATACTATAACACTCCGTAGACCATAGAATATAATAATACTATAACACTCCGTACACACTAGAATATAATAATACTATAACACACAGCACACCCTAGAATATAATAATACTATAACACTCTGTACACCATAGAATATAATACTATAACACACAGCACACCCTAGAATATAATAATACTATAACACTCCGTACACACTAGAATATAATAATACTATAACACTCCGTACACCATAGAATATAATAATACTATAACACTCCGTACACACTAGAATATAATAATACTATAACACTCCGTACACCATAGAATATAATAATACTATAACACACCCACAACCTAGATATTATAATAAAAGTATATAGAGCAGAACTTTTGCTCCTGTAGATTGTGAGACATTATCATTATTATTATCGTATCATAAGAAGTTGCCGGCACTTTTATTTGTGCAATATAGTAATGCTCAATGAAATATGCATATAATAATAGTGATATACCGAAGACTCTACATCTAGTAATCGTAACAGGTGGAAAGTACATATAATAGTAATTTATGGTGTAGTATACATGTATTAACATATAGTGTTACATGCATATAATAGTAGTATACAGTACAAAATACATATACCAGAAATATAGTGTTATATAAATATAACAATAATGATGTATAGTAAAATAGAATAACAACAATAGTAATAATAATAATAAAACAATAAATAGAATTTACAGTGCGATATACATATAATAGTAATATAACGTGTGATTACATAAAATAATAACAACAACATAAAGTATAATATATATATATATATATATATATATATATATATATATATATATATATATATATATATATACACACAAATGTAATATCTTGTAAAATGTGTGTAGATGTGATATATTCTGTAATATAATACTGATAATATACCGTGAAATATGTACAGTGTAGAATAAATATAATACTAGGAATATACAATGGAGGAGTATTGTATCGTATGATATACATATAGCATTAGCGTTACACGGTGTAGAATAGATATAATACTAGTAACTTACAATGTAATTGTAATATAATGTGTAATATACATATTATACTAATATACCGTGCAATATAGATATAAAACTAGCAATATACAGTGTAGACTTTAGAATATAATACTAGGAATATACAATGTAATAATATTACACCGTGTAATATAATAAGTAATATCCCCTATAATCTGACAGTTGTAGATTCGCCGGGTTACTACATGGGAATAATATAATATATAAAGTGTCTGTGGGTGACACCAGAGGACACCAACACCGCGTTACCGGCCGCAGGGAAAGTCGGGACTGCAGCAGTCACTGGGACATTTCCAACCTCCTTCCATTCTGTCTCCAACACAACTTCTGCAAACTTTACACTGGGGACCTAACTTCCCACCAATCACAGGGGGCTCTGCCCCGCTGGGGGGGCTCTGCACCCCCTCCCCTGGCTGTCACTGCTGATTGGTCCGGCAGAGTAACGGGACAAGGGTGAGAAGCCCCCCTCTCCCCTCTCCCCAGATAAATACAGGCTGACATGAGCAGCACCAGGTTCCCTGAGGGTGTGAGCTCAGACCCCCATCCCACAACGTGCCCTGGGCAGTGGGGTGCACTGAGCACTGCTGGAGTCAGTCTGGACCTGCTACCTGGATCTTACACATTGGGCTTATTCTGCTGTTTGGTTTGTTGTCGGTCTCATGGACTTATTGTCACATCCTCTTAGGGACATGGAGATCACTGATAACTCTCTCTGCTCCTTCTCTGCCGCTGACGACTTTTATGATGATCCCTGCTTTAATACTTCTGACATGCACTTCTTTGAAGACCTGGACCCCAGGCTGGTCCATGTTACTCTACTGAAGCCTGAAGACCATCATCACCACAACGAGGATGAACATGTCAGGGCACCCAGTGGCCACCACCAGGCTGGCAGGTGTCTGCTTTGGGCTTGTAAAGCCTGCAAGAGAAAGACCACCAATGCTGACCGCAGGAAGGCTGCTACCATGAGAGAGAGGAGGAGGCTAAGCAAAGTCAACGAGGCATTTGAGACCCTGAAGAGGTGTACCTCCAGCAACCCCAACCAGAGGCTGCCCAAGGTGGAGATCCTCAGGAATGCCATCCGCTACATTGAGAGCCTGCAATCCCTACTCAGGGAGCAAGATGAAAACTATTACCCAGTCATGGAGCACTATAGTGGGGACTCTGACTCCTCCAGTCCACGGTCCAACTGCTCAGATGGCATGGTAAGTGGCAGAGGGTGGCACTAGAGCAGGAACATTGCATCACTTATACCTGATGGGCATTCACTTACTGGGAACTGTATATCAAACACATATAATAATAATAATACATAAATAATATATATTTATATATAAATAGCAACAATATAATTATTATTATTATGAATGCAGATTCCATTTAAACTAATGGGCACAGGTTTCAGGCTGTGCTGGATATACCCCATGCACCTCAGTAGCTGTGTTGAGAACTATAGTGTTATCTGTTTACTGTATTGTACTATTATACCATGTAATGTCTTGTTGTTTGACCTCTGTGCAGCGCTGTGGAACTCATGCGCCTAATAAATAATAATAATAATAATTCCATGATATATTCTATACTTTGAATACTTTCAACACTTTCAACCAAATAAAATAAAACGCAGCCTGAAACCAGAGATTACCAGCTGCCCCCCTCCTCCCTCCTCCCCCGCATGTTAAGAAACACACAAACCACACTTTGCGAGCATTACACTTATTGGTGCACAGTAAATAGATTTCATTTTGCGGATGCAATGCCTAAATATTCAAAAAGTTCTTATTCATTTCATTATGATCTTAAGTACCTAAAAGTTACTTTTCACTGAAATGTAACATTATTTTATCACCATTTATTTATATAGCGCCACTGATTCCGCAGCGCTGTACAGAGAACTCACTCTCATCAGTCCCTGCCCCAGTTCAATTTTATACTTATAAGAGCCGTGAATTAAATAATCAATACACATTGGGCCTCAACTAGAGCCAAGAGCAAAAACAACAAAATGGGGCAGTTTAAAATATGCTGACAGATTTAGAGTTGGAGGGAGTATGTGCTAGCTCAACTCTAAATTGAAGCGTAAAAATTGTGTCCAGTATTTGTCTGCTACATGAAAAAGCAGCCAGTGTATTCCCTGCATGCAAAGAAAAGAAGATATGTACTTACACCTCACATTGCAGCATGGTTTGGTTTTGAATTTTGCTTTGCCCTTAACTATAAAAGAGGCCCAGTATCACCAGCAGCGAGCGCTGGTCTGTCAGGATTTATGGGCAGCAACAGAAAAACTGAACTTCCTGAGCTTCAGCCAGAAACAGCTGTCAAAGAGGCCACAATGTGACTCATCAGATTGCTGCTTGTTCACAGATAGACTACGCTGGACCCCCCTGCAGCACCCGGAGGAGAAACAGCTATGATAGCAACTACTATGCTGAGACACCAAATGGTGAGTGCTCATCCGGGGGGGGGGGGGGGGGGGAATTCTCCTATTCTCCTTGGGTGATCATATCTAATATCATTCTCATATCTATCTATCTATCTATCTATCTATCTATCTATCTATCTATCTATCTATCTCATATCTATCTACTATCTATCTATCCCATATCTATCTATCTATCTATCTATCTATCCCATATCTATCTATCTATCTACCTATCTCATATCTATCTATTTCATATCTATCTGTCTATCCATATGTCTATGTATCTATCTACCTATGTCTGTCTATCCCATATCTATATATGTCATATCTATCTATCCCATATCTATCTATCTATCTCATATCTATCTATCTATCTATCTCATATCTATCTATCTGTCTATCCATATGTCTATGTATCTATCCATATGTCTATCTATCTATCTATCTCATATCTATCTATCTATCTATCTATCTATCTATCTATCTATCTATCCCATATCTATCTATCCTATATCTATCTATCTATCCCCTATCTATCCCATATCTATCTATCTATCTATCTCATATCTATCTATCTATCTATCCCATATCTATATATGTCATATCTATCTATCTATCTATCTATCTATCTATCTATCTATCTATCTATCTATCCATATGTCTATCTATCTATCTACCTATGTCTGTCTATCCCATATCTATCTATCTATCTATCTATCTATCTATCTATCTATCTATCCCATATCTATCTATCTATCTATCTATCCCATATCTATCTATCTATCTATCCCATATCTATCTATGTGATATCTATCTATCTGTCTATCCATATGTCTATCTATCTATCTATCTATCTATCTATCCCATATCTATCTATCTATCTATCCCATATCTATCTATCTATCTATCTATCCCATATCTATCTATGTCATATCTATCTATCTGTCTATCCATATGTCTATCTATCTATCTACCTACCTTTGTCTGTCTATCCCATATCTATCTATCTATCTATAGGTCTATCTATATATCTATCTATCCATAGGTCTATCTATATATCTATCTATCTATCTCTCATATCTATCTATATATCTATCTATCTATGTCTATCTGTCTATCTATCTATGTCTATGTCTATATGTCTATCTATCTATATATCTATCTATATATATATCTATCTATCTATCCCATATCTATCTATCCATATGTCTATCTATATATCTATCTATCTATCCATATGTCTATCTATATATTTATCTATGTCTATCTATCCCATATCTATCTATCTATCTATCTGTCTATCCATATGTCTATGTATCTATCCATATGTCTATCTATCTATCTACCTATGTCTGTCTATCCCATATCTATCTATCTATCTATCCCATATCTATATATGTCATATCTATCTATCCCATATCTATCTATCTATCTATCTATCTATCTCATATCTATCTATCTATCCCATATCTATCTATCCTATATCTATCTATCTATCCCCTATCTATCCCCTATCTATCTATCTATCTATCTATCTATCTATCCCATATCTATCTATCTATCTATCTATCCCATATCTAAATATGTCATATCTATCTATCTATCCCATATCTATCTATCTATCTCATATCTATCTATCTATCCCCTATCTATCCCATATCTATCTATCTATCTATCCCATATCTATCTATCCCATATCTATCTATCTATCTATCCTATATCTATCTATCTCCTATCTATCTATCTCATATCTATCTCTCTATCTATCCCATATCTATATATGTCATATCTATCTATCTATCTGTCTATCCATATGTCTATCTATCTATCTATCTACCTACCTTTGTCTGTCTATCCCATATCTATCTATCTATCTATAGGTCTATCTATATATCTATCTATCCATAGGTCTATCTATATATCTATCTATCTATCTCTCATATCTATCTATATATCTATCTATCTATGTCTATGTCTATCTGTCTATCTATCTATGTCTATGTCTATATGTCTATCTATCTATCCATATATCTATCTATATATATATCTATCTATCTATCCCATATCTATCTATCTATCCATATGTCTATCTATATATCTATCTATCTATCCATATGTCTATCTATATATTTATCTATGTCTATCTATCTATCCCATATCTATCTATCTATCTATCTTTCTATCTAGCTATCTCGTATCTGTCTACATCATGTGCTAATGTCTATTTATCTATCTATGTCTGTCTATCTATCCCATATCTATCTATCTATCCATATATCTATCTATATATATATATCTATCTATCTATCCCATATCTATCTATCTATCCATATGTCTATCTATATATCTATCTATCTATCCATATGTCTATCTATATATTTATCTATGTCTATCTATCTATCCCATATCTATCTATCTATCTATCTTTCTATCTAGCTATCTCGTATCTGTCTACATCATGTGCTAATGTCTATCTATCTATCTATGTCTGTCTATCTATCCCATATCTATCTATCTATCCATATGTCTATCTATCTATCTCGTATCTGTCTACATCATGTGCTAATGTCTATCTCATCTTGTGAAACACAAACTGTCAGCTTAGATTGGCTGTGATGCAAAACATTCAGATCAATGACACTTTCCTACATCATATATGAAAATTAAACAAAAAAAAAACAAATCAAGAAGAGTTTGTTTAAAATGAATTAGACTTATCATAAAACACGAGGTTGTGGCTGCGACGTGCCCTGATCTGCAGCGATCTGCAGCGTGTCCTGTTTACTGGTTCCTATTAGTGTGTGTATATATAAATATATAAATATATGGTTTAAATGGTGTTTGAGTGATAATTCCTTTTTCTTTAGATACAAGACTCGGAAAGAATTCTGTCATCTCCAGCTTAGACTGTCTGTCCAGCATTGTGGAGAGAATCTCAACAGAAAACCCCAGCTGCCCGGTGGTGCTTCCTGCAGTGGAAAGTGGATCTGAAGGCAGTCCCTGCTCCCCCCTCCAGGGGGAGACACTGAGTGAGAGAGACATTGCCAGTCGTTCTCCCAACACGTGCACGCAGATACCCCAAGACAGCAGCTCCATCTACCAGGTGTTATAGAACTAGAAAGTAAAGATAGACTCATACATTTACATCAGAAGCTTCTAGAAGATTTCCTGCTGGTTCCGCGACTTTAATATTTCTTTTTGGACACCTATTTATTTGTTTTATTTCCAGCCAGAGGTCATTGACAAGAAGTTTCTACTGTTCGTACGAGATAAATCTCATTATCCTTCCCGTTTGACTTGTCCGGAAGACACAGGGAAGTTTTGGTGGAGTCGTAGGTCCAGTATAATGACGGATCTCTGTAGCACAAGGGAACGGTCTTTCATCTTGGGCATAGTTGGTGTGTGGGGTAAATGAAGCATTACCCCCATTACCCTCATCCCGTTAGCTGCAGACTGTGTCTGCATTTACAGATCGCTGTGGGACAGTCACTGTGCTGCTTTATTTCCCCGCTGAACAAGGCAATGAAAGGTTGTGGACCACTTTTGTAAGATTTTTTTTATATAAAAATATAATTGTAAATAAGAATTGTAATGCGTAATTAAATATATATTTAATGATGCTTAACTGTGTTGTGCTAAATGCTAACTTTATATATTTATACCGTGTGAATGCCAAGGATGTTTTCAATAGTATTCTAAATAAAGAACCTTATTTATAAAGCTCTGGGTGTTTTCCATGTGGTACGTTACCAGAAAGAGCTGATCCCTGAAATCTTACACCTGTCACAGCACTTTGGGGACTTGTACTTTTTTTTTTTTACCTAGATGAAATTACAAATACATGAGATATAATTGTGTTTTCTGGAAACTACATTGTTACATAAGGTTATTTTTGTCTGTAGCTTCATATTCTGGCAATGTGAAACAATGTATTGATAGGGATATGGATGTATCTACAATCTATAAGTTAGTCTGCCAATAATCCATATTGTACAGGGGTAAATAATGC
>NC_134411.1:0-212500 GCF_038048845.1 Mixophyes fleayi | reverse complement strand
CACACACACTAAGAATTTAGTAGGTCAGTGTATAACTCTGTCCAGCAGGTGGCACTGCAACTTGGGTTTTTTTTTCCACACACACACAGACAGACAGACGCCACTAAGCATTTATATATTAGATATATATACACACACACATATATATATATATATATATATATATATATATATACATACACACACACACACACACATACACATTCATCATACATAATGCTAATCACTGAGCCATCCTACATATAAATATATATTGTCTGCACTGTGTTTTGTGTGAGCAGGGATTATCCCTGATGACTACACATCTGTATTGTGCTTGAAGATCTCTGTCGACCATCTGCAGATTATCTTTCACAACTGTCCCTGCAGACTATCTCAGTACAGGATTCTGCTATGGTACCATGTCTACCCAAAATCTGTATCCCAGGATCAGCTACTTTCTAATTGTCAGTATGTTTGTTTATTACCATTTACAGAATATAGACCAAGCTGGAGAACACACAAAGTTCAGTAACAAATGAGAGACAAGTAGTAAGAATAAATTACCCAACAGGAAAGAGATCCCTGAACAGAAGAGCTTACAATCTATTTAGGCTTAGAATGGTGTGTGGGAAGACGAGAGTGGCTGCTGATACATTATACAGAAGCCGAGAACTACACACATGGATGATAAAGTTTTAATACACAAAAATATACAACATAATCTTCAGAAGGGATCTGTGCTATTCCCAGAATGGGGCAGTTTATCACAAGTTACAGCAATAAGGTGAGAATAAACTATATACAACCCTGTATGTGCTCTCCAGGCTCTTGGTTTTTGCAATATGAAATTGATCAACGTGCATGACAATAAAATACACAAATAATTAGAAGGTATATATCGCTTATAGACTTGAAATTATAATTTCAGCTGTTGATCTATAATTTATCTGTTTGACACACCCTTCAAAGTGGTGATGTGTTACGATATCTGTAAGTATTTTGTATCCCTATCCCTCGGGAAATATATCTGATTTTGCCAAAGGTTTGCACTGAAAGTAGACTATTACATATTAGGGTTGGGGAAATTGGTGATATGCGATAAGAAACAATAATGCTAGTTATAAACATAACTGTATAAAAAAGATTATTTTCAATCAGACAGATAATAGTAAGTTATTAGTGACAGTTTACTGTAGAAAGCTCTACTAGCGCCAGACCAGATGCCGTATTACTCTCATCCTCCATTATTACAGGGACATTTATCAGGGCAGAATTATTTCCTGTACTTCTGAACGCAGTTTAAAAACATAGAATTTGGTGGCAGAAAAGAACCTACAGGCGGATCTAGTCGGACCTGTTTCTTAATGTAACACCCTATTACTAGGTGTATTTAGTGGTTAATCGGGTCCAGTGACAGCGCTCATCTTAGTAACTGATGTACAGCTGATACAGCTTAACCAAAAATAAAATTATTACAGAAATATTTAAAGACTTTTACTAATAACGATATAATATAAAGTCCAATAATGCAGATCTGACAGTAGAAAAAACAAAAATGGAGAATAGCTCAACACCTGTCAAACCTCTATGTTTAGCAGAATGACTCCTTAGAGTCACCTTCCCCATCTCCCTTAGTAATTTGATTGTTCACAACCTCAATAAACACTGTTGAAAAAAAATCATTGTCCAAAAGGTTAAAATATACATTTACAGGAAATATTCAGTAACAGTAAAATACGTACAAAATAATCATAATCAAAATAACCTTGTTTTCCATTTTATATTGGAAGTTTCTCCAATTACCTTTGTTTACCCAATTGTTTAATAATAGCAAAGTATAACATGCAGTGGTAACAACACATCGATTCTGTATGTTGTAATATATCTGAGTAATTGACTTTGATACTATTATTAAGCCATGACCCCACTTCAATGTTTAATAAATAGTCCCATAGTCTCACCCAGAATCAGAAAAGGAAGTTTGTGGAGGATGAAGCTTCTCTATGGGTCCAAGTCATTAAGGAAAGTAAGGCAAAAAAAAGAAGTAAATGTTCTCTGGGACAAACCATATTACAAAGCAAGGGGTGCAAATTAGTTTATTATTTTACACATAAGTTAAATACTAGCTATTTTTTCATCTAGCACACAAATACTTGGTAGCTTTATGTTTACAAATTTAAAGTTGATCTAGAACATGTCCTACCCCAAATATAAATCTGTACACACACTTTAAATTTACATCCCCCTCCAATGCAACATGGTTTTTCCCAGGTTCAAAGTTACTCCTTTTTTATGCTTTGCTCTCCTTAATGACTGATCGCCGATAGTGTACCCGGAATTAAAAGGAATGGACTCCTGTCACAAGCCAGCGCTGACCTCCAGGACCGTGGACGTGGGGACATGTTTTTACACACAGGCAAATATCTGAATGAAGAATACTTAAGTTTATTTAACACAAACCACAGAGTTTTTATGAGGGTTAAATGAAGCACACTATAACAGTTGTAACATAACACACAGAATACAATACAATACCTGTTCTCCTAATAGCCAACACTGGAGTATGCGCTTCAGATTCACTTAGGAAGGCACCAGCTTTCTGCTGGCATGCGATTCACAAGACTTGCACATGTAAGGAGGTTGGGGGGGTGACCCAGCGCCCAAAACGCAGCAGGGGAAAAGGGCCCCTGTTCCGGGCATTTCTTATGCTGTAAGGGAGAGGGGAAAATACGGGAGGGGCAGCTCCGCAAGGTGAGTGCACCACGGGAACAGCCCTCGCTGGGCTTCACTCACGGAAGTGGGTCTACGACAGCGACTCCATCTATCCCTGCTACTCCAGGGTTTCTCACTCGCATGGGGTCTTCCGAAGACCTTGTCTGACAACCAATGCCTGAAAAACAAGGGAGACCAAGCCACACAGAACAATCCCTTCCCCAACACCCCAGGTACTCACCCAATCCCGAGGGACCACTACGGGACACACCGTACCTTTCTTCTTCTCAAACGGTATCCTCACACTTACACGTCCTAAACCGCCCGGGTCCACTGGAACTTTGTCGCTCCACAGGCCTCCGCCCGTGGCCCGATTCCTGGCTGTTAAGCCCGCCTTGTCCTGGGGCTCAGGATTTTAGTTGCCCTTCCAGACGGGTAGAGGGGCTGTGTAAAGCACTCTCAATAACTTAACTACTTAACCATCAAGGGATCAAGTGTCCCCTACGCTACCCAGGGATCTAGCGTCCTGCTAGACCAGGGCCTATCGCCTACTACCTACTATAAGGGCTTACTGCCCTGCTAATCACTAGGACCCAATGTCCTTTTCACAACTACAGGGCTGCTGCCCTGCTACTCTGTCAGGAGCCTAGCGCCCCACTAACTTAAAGGCCTGCGCCTCTCTGCACTTAAGGGCCTCGCGCCCTGCTACGCTCTCAAGGGCCTCGTGCCCTGCTACACTCTCAAGGGCCTCGCGCCCTGCTACGCTCTCAAGGGCCTCGTGCCCTGCTACACTCTCAAGGGCCTCGCGCCCTGCTACACTCTCAAGGGCCTCGCGCCCTGCTACGCTCTCAAGGGCCTCGCGCCCTGTTACACTCAAGGGCCTCGCGCCCTGCTACGCTCTCAAGGGCCTCGCGCCCTGTTACACTCAAGGGCCTCGCGCCCTGCTACGCTCTCAAGGGCCTCGCGCCCTGCTACGCTCTCAAGGGCCTCGCGCCCTGTTACACTCAAGGGCCTCGCGCCCTGCTACGCTCTCAAGGGCCTCGTGCCCTGCTACACTCTCAAGGGCCTCGCGCCCTGTTACACTCAAGGGCCTCGCGCCCTGCTACGCTCTCAAGGGCCTCGCGCCCTGTTACGCTCTCAAGGGCCTCGTGCCCTGCTACGCTCTCAAGGGCCTCGTGCCCTGCTACGCTCTCAAGGGCCTCGTGCCCTGCTACGCTCTCAAGGGCCTCGCGCCCTGCTACGCTCTCAAGGGCCTCGCGCCCTGCTACGCTCTCAAGGGCCTCGCGCCCTGCTACACTCTCAAGGGCCTCGCGCCCTGTTACACTCAAGGGCCTCGCGCCCTGCTACGCTCTCAAGGGCCTCGTGCCCTGTTACACTCAAGGGCCTCGCGCCCTGCTACGCTCTCAAGGGCCTCGCGCCCTGCTACACTCTCAAGGGCCTCGCGCCCTGTTACACTCAAGGGCCTCGCGCCCTGCTACGCTCTCAAGGGCCTCGCGCCCTGTTACACTCAAGGGCCTCGCGCCCTGCTACGCTCTCAAGGGCCTCGCGCCCTGCTACACTCTCAAGGGCCTCGCGCCCTGCTACGCTCTCAAGGGCCTCGCGCCCTGCTACGCTCTCAAGGGCCTCGCGCCCCACTAACTTAGAGGCCTGCGCCTCTCTGCACTTAAGGGCCTCGCGTCCTGTTACAACTACCTAAGTGCTACCACTGGGGCCTGGTGCCTCCCCCTCTCTCCAACTATGCCATAGGAACCCATTGATAAAACAACTTACAGTGCACAGTCAGACATTGCTCTTGCCCATTGTGTCACCTGATCTGCAGGAATAACAGTGATGTAACCAGCAACAATTATCTTCTTCCACAGTGAACAGTTTGCATCTATCTCTTTGTGCTATGTTATATGGGGCATAATAACTATATTTATCCATGATGTGAGTCTACAGCTGTACTATTATTTGTGCATACTGAGAACAATAGAATGTAATATACATACTCAAGCCAACACGTTCATATCTACCCTGTGGACCAAACCAACCTTTCCCGACTTACAAAACTCTGCATTTTCCGGTGGACACCATTTTATAGATTTGGGCATTGTCCTGGGTCCCTAGTGGTTGACCTTGGCTCAGTTATATGATTTTATAGCACTCTTGACGTTTACCAGAGGATCCCACAAGTGACCTCGGACTGAACGCATGACCCCAGTGGCTCACAGCACTGGGGTCATAAGTTCAATTCCCAACCATGGCCTTATTTGTGTGGAGTTTCTCCCCGTGTTTGCGTGGGTTTCCTCCGGGTGCTCCGGTTTCCTCCCACACTCCAAAACACATACTAGTAGATTAATTGGCTGCTATCAAATTGACCCTAGTCTATCTCTCTCTGTGTGTGTATATTAGGGAATTTGGACTGTAAGCTTCAATGGGGCAGGGACTGATGTAAGATCTCTGTACAGCGCTGCGGAATTAGTGGCGCTATATAAATAAATGGTGATGATGATGATGATGAGTCACACACTCACTCTGGATAAATGTGCTAATAAGCTCGACAGAATGGACCTAACTTCACTGCCATGGACACAGGAAGGTGAAATTAATTATTCAGGTTATAACTTCTGAGCAGAGTATCTCTTAGATAGAGGAGTATCGTGTTTCACTCTGCAATATCCTCAGAAAAATGGATGTTTCACAATTTAACTCATTCTCTTAAATTAACCTTTGTTATGAGAGCAGCACATTCATGTTCTAACGGAAGATATCAGCCCAGATGGAGAATTATGTCAGCGGTCTTTGCAGTAATTTGTTGCACAGAGAATGTCACATAAAATGTAAATCTTCATTTATCATCAAATGCATACTTACGGCTGTCATGTGTACGGATGTTTCCAGGTCAGACCCCTTTTTTCCAACAGATCCCTTTAAACTATAATCCTTATTTTCCCCATCTCCCTTAGTAACTTTCCCCTAAGTTATACTCCTGAAGCAGCCAAATCAGGGCCGTCTTTCCCATTGGGCATGATGGGCAGGTGCCCGGGGGCCCAGGGGGAAAGGGGGCCCTGGCAGGTCTGCTGTAAAAAATCCTGTAAAGAAAGAAAAAAAAGAAAGAAACTTACCTTCAGGTCAGGTGACCGTTCAGGTCAGGTGACGATCCAGCTCACTCCCTGGTCCTCTCTTCCGTGATGCGCTCGCAGTGAATGTCGGGCATGATGACGTGTGGTCTGATGAAACTGCAGGAGCCCTTACATTATACACCACAAATAATCATATAGGACTAATTTCTCTACAGATTGTTGTTATACACCTGCTGTTCTCAGTTTGTCCATTGGGTGAGGACATATCAGCTGATTGAGATCAGAATTTCAGCCACAAGGCAAATCTCTAAGATACCAGCAGATGTCACTATTATCCTATGATCAGTATGTGTCTGTAGGGCACAACCATAATGATACAATCACTTAGATAGAAGTTAATCAAGTTTCGCTGCTGAGAACATTTTGCAGAGGTATTTAGTACCGTTGATACAATCGTTCATTTCTGCTTTTGCTTTGACAGTCCATGGAATGGCAATCTGCTCTGTATCTGTAAATTCCACACTTCACAGAGCTGGGATAGCAATCATTTGGATCTGTGGTGTGGAATTCGGGTACAAGTGGGTTTTCAAGACAGAGCAAAATAATAGTGGGTGAGTAGGGTGTACAACATGCACCAGGTGAGCAGAGGGTTACATCACCGACCAGGTAAGCAGAGGGTTACGCCACCCACCAGGTGAGCAGAGGGTTACGCCACCCACCAGGTGAGCAGAGGGTTACGCCACCCATCAGGTGAGCAGAGGGTTACATCACCGACCAGGTAAGCAGAGGGTTACGCCACCCACCAGGTGAGCAGAGGGTTACGCCACCCACCAGGTAAGCAGAGGGTTACGCCACCCACCAGGTGAGCAGAGGGTTACACCACCCACCAGGTGAGCAGTCGGTTACACCACCCACCAGGTGAGCAGAGGGTTACACCACCCACCAGGTGAGCAGAGGGTTACGCCACCCACCAGGTGAGCAGTCGGTTACGCCACCCACCAGGTGAGCAGAGGGTTACGCCACCCACCAGGTGAGCAGAGGGTTACGCCACCCACCAGGTGAGCAGAGGGTTACACCACCCACCAGGTGAGCAGAGGGTTACGCCACCCACCAGGTGAGCAGTCGGTTACGCCACCCACCAGGTAAGCAGAGGGTTACGCCACCCACCAGGTGAGCAGAGGGTTACGCCACCCACCAGGTGAGCAGAGGGTTACGCCACCCACCAGGTGAGCAGAGGGTTACGCCACCCACCAGGTGAGCAGTCGGTTACGCCACCCACCAGGTGAGCAGTCGGTTACGCCACCCACCAGGTGAGCAGAGGGTTACGCCACCCACCAGGTGAGCAGTCGGTTACGCCACCCACCAGGTGAGCAGTCGGTTACGCCACCCACCAGGTGAGCAGAGGGTTACACCACCCATCAGGTGAGCAGAGGGTTACGCCACCCACTAGGTGAGTAGAGGGTTACACCACCCACCAGGTGAGCAGAGGGTTACGCCATCCACCAGGTGAGCAGAGGGTTACGCCACCCACCAGGTGAGCAGAGGGTTACGCCACCCACCAGGTGAGCAGAGGGTTACGCCACCCACCAGGTTAGCAGAGGGTTACGCCACCCACCAGGTGAGCAGAGGGTTACGCCACCCACCAGGTTAGCAGAGGGTTACGCCACCCACCAGGTGAGCAGAGGGTTACGCCACCCATCAGGTGAGCAGAGGATTACGCCACCCACTAGGTGAGCAGAGGGTTACGCCACCCACCAGGTGAGCAGAGGGTTACGCCACCCACCAGGTTAGCAGAGGGTTACGCCACCCACCAGGTGAGCAGAGGGTTACGCCACCCACCATGTGAGCAGTAGGTTACACCACCCATCAGGTGAGCAGAGGGTTACACCACCCACTAGGTGAGCAGAGGGTTACACCACCCACCAGGTGAGCAGAGGGTTACACCACCCACTAGGTGAGCAGAGGGTTACACCACCCACCAGGTGAGCAGAGGGTTACGCCACCCATCAGGTGAGCAGAGGGTTACACCACCCACCAGGTGAGCAGAGGGTTACGCCACCCACCAGACGAGCAGAGGGTTACGCCACCCACCAGGTGAGCAGAGGGTTACGCCATCCACCAGGTGAGCAGAGGGTTACGCCACCCACCATGTGAGCAGTAGGTTACACCACCCATCAGGTGAGCAGAGGGTTACGCCACCCACCAGGTGAGCAGAGGGTTACGCCACCCACCAGGTTAGCAGAGGGTTACACCACCCACTAGGTGAGCAGAGGGTTACACCACCCACCAGGTGAGCAGAGGGTTACGCCATCCACCAGGTGAGCAGAGGGTTACACCACCCACCAGGTGAGCAGAGGGTTACGCCATCCACCAGGTGAGCAGAGGGTTACGCCACCCACCAGGTGAGCAGTCGGTTGCACCACCCACCAGGTGAGTAGGAGTCACTACATAGACTGCCCACAGGGTGAGCTGGGGACTACACATACATCACCGGCTGGGTGAGTGGATGCTTAAGAACAGACCAACGTAAGCTCTACATTAGTAAATAATAACATGCGTACATTTACTAACATTAACATAAATGTATTACGCAATGTAGATACACATATAAAAAGTCTACTTAATAATAAAATGAATCCCTCATCATCCTAACCAGCATCTGGGGACCCTGCACAGAAATCCTTGGTGAGGACCTGACGTGCGGCGTTTGTCACAGCAGAGCATCATTTTTGGCGCTCACTTCACTTAGCTGCAATAATGTTAGATAGTTATTAGGAATTCTTACTACATCAGCTGACGCAGCGACGGTCGTGTGACGCAGTGCGGATAATCCTTGCGATTGTACTTCCGCATACTGCTTGCTGCCTTTTCCTGTTTTGGAGAACATTGGAATATAGAATCCTCTTTGGCGAACTTTTAATATTTATGCATACTTATGTTTATTGATTGTATTTTGCAGTTTTCTATACTAATTTTATTTATTTCTTTTGTCTGCAGACTTTTTTTCTATCTTGTGACATATATTTATCATATTTTGATGTTTATGTTTTGTTATACATCTTGTGGGACATTATCAATACATTTTAAATTTCATACCATTGGTCTTCAGCTCTTTTTAGTTAGCGCCGGGAATTCTTTTGTCTACAGTGTGATTATTTGGAGAGGATTAGGGATCACTTCCCCATTTCCCTATTTGGCAGCTTATCTTTGGCAAGCGCTGGTATACGCCCTATTTTTGTTACTTCAGCGAATGTCTGAACGTATCTGGGATTCCCCTATTGCAGAACTACAGGGTCCATGGGGAGAATCCTCCATTACTATAATACATTTGTTAAAGTTGTAATTGTTCTTTAAATAGGGTTATTCATCTTCCTACAGCCGTCGTTTATTCTGTAGTAAATTTCCTACATTGCTTTATCTTTTGTTTTTGTTTTGCTGTATTTTTAGATATGAAATGTTATTATCAGGCCGTGTAATCAGCTGTAACATACAAGGTTACTTAACGAATTAAGTACAGGGTTGAAGGTACAGGAAGGAACCAAAAGTGAAAACAATGTGTTTAATAAAACTATCAACAAAGCGCATTAAACCATTATATTAAAGTTGTCTGAAGGTGACAAACTCCTGTAGACATCAATGAACATTTGTATTTTAGCTAGGGAGATTGGGACAGATGTTCCTTCCTGGACCTGTGTGGGGGAGATGAGATATTTGGGTGTAAATTTATCAAGTTTGCGAGTTTCAAAAGGTAGAGATGTTACCTACAGCAACCAATAAGATTCTAGCTATCATTTTGTAGAATGTACTAACTAAATGATAACTAGAATTTGATTGGTTGCTATAGGCAATATCTCCACTTGATAAATATATCCCTTGATGTCTTACATGATATGCAAACGTCACAAGCAGTTTATTTGTATATTCTGAAGAACCAGGGTTTCTATTAATGCAGATTTGACAAAGATAAACAAAGTTGAGCACCTGAACTCTGGACTGCACACCTGACCACACACCTGAACTCTGGATCAGACACCTGACCACACACCAGAACTCTGGATCAGACACCTGACCACACACCTGAACTCTGGATCAGACACCTGACCACACACCAGAACTCTGGATCAGACACCTGACCACACACCAGAACTCTGGATCAGACACCTGACCACACACCAGAACTCTGGATCAGACACCTGACCACACACCAGAACTCTGGATCAGACACCTGAACTCTGAACCAGACACCTGACCACACACCTGAACTCTGGATCAGACACCTGAACTCTGAACCAGACACCTGACCACACACCTGAACTCTGGATCAGACACCTGACCACACACCTGAACTCTGGACTGCACACCTGAACTCTGGATCAGACACCTGACCACACACCAGAACTCTGGATCAGACACCTGACCACACACCTGAACTCTGGATCAGACACCTGACCACACACCTGAACTCTGGATCAGACACCTGACCACACACCTGAACTCTGGATCAGACACCTGACCACACACCAGAACTCTGGACCAGACACCTGACCACACACCTGAACTCTGGACCAGACACCTGACCACACACCAGAACTCTGAACCAGACACCTGACCACACACCTGAACTCTGGATCAGACACCTGACCACACACCTGAACTCTGGATCAGACACCTGACCACACACCAGAACTCTGGACCAGACACCTGACCACACACCAGAACTCTGGACCAGACACCTGACCACACACCTGAACTCTGGATCAGACACCTGACCACACACCAGAACTCTGGACCAGACACCTGACCACACACCTGAACTCTGAACCAGACACCTGACCACACACCAGAACTCTGGACCAGACACCTGACCACACACCTGAACTCTGGATCAGACACCTGAACTCTGAACCAGACACCTGACCACACACCAGAACTCTGGACCAGACACCTGACCACACACCTGAACTCTGGATCAGACACCTGACCACACACCTGAACTCTGGATCAGACACCTGAACTCTGAACCAGACACCTGACCACACACCTGAACTCTGGATCAGACCACACACCTGAACTCTGGATCAGACATCTGAACTCTGAACCAGACACTTGACCACACACCTGAACTCTGGATCAGACCACACACCTGAACTCTGGATCAGACATCTGAACTTTGAACCAGACACCTGACCACACACCTGAACTCTGGATCAGACACCTGACCACACACCTGAACTCTGGATCAGACATCTGAACTCTGAACCAGACACTTGACCACACACCTGAACTCTGGATCAGACACCTGAACTCTGGATCAGACATCAGACCACACACCTGAACTCTGGATCAGACATCTGAACTCTGAACCAGACACCTGACCACACACCTGAACTCTGGATCAGACACCTGAACTCTGGATCAGACATCTGAACTCTGAACCAGACACATGAACTCTGGACCACACACCTCAGTCCAGTCCACACCAAAGTCCAGTGCTTGCTAGCATGCAAAAGTGTTGGCTGTGGGCTGGTTTACGGGTGGTATTTCATACCGCTACTTCTCCTACTGCCTTGATTGTAACACTGTCACACTCTAGTCACAGGGGTTTCAGTATATTCCTATTTAGACAAACTACCCCATTCTATTAGCAGATCTCAATATCAAGGGCTTCTTGTAAACCTGAAATATGCTGTTTGTGACATAAAAACGTGAGTCTGGAGCCTTTGAAGAACAGATTGTTGCTCAGTTTGTAAGTAAGACACCTGTACACAGGCGCGGGCTGGTAAGTGGAAGCCCGGGGGGCGCACAGGCGGCCGTATCACACGCGGCCGTTTGCAATATTTATTAAATATTATATTCACTGGGGGCGGGGGGGCGGCGGCCCGAATAGCTGTAAATCTGGGAGCCGATGCCCCCCGGCCCCGCCCGGCTCTGCCTGTACAGACCCAGTACTTAGATTTCTCTTTCCTGAAATGTGTGGCACAGCTGTGAATGTAAACATTAGAGTTGTGCATGACCCTAGCAGTTCACCGCTACTATAAATCATATTTTTTCCTTTTGTGTACTTGGTTTTTCTGTGTTATCCAATTTTTCACGAGTGGATGTAACTTCTCCGGCTTTTCTGGTCCTCCCAAATGGGGGCTGAATTTGCTTCTGTTCAAGGTGTTTATTGCATCTAACAGGACCCGCTCCGAGGACAGTGGCAGGTGCGGAGTCTGACTGGGGTGTACACCTGTCAAACCGTAACGCAGGTGTCCTAAGGCGAGATCAGGGAGGACAGGAACCTCGCGTGGAGCAGAAGGTCCTTCTGCAAGTTCACCTGCGGACACCTTGTTATGACTTTTACTTCCTCTAGATAGTCAAATTTGATCGTCTTCTCAGTCTCTAATGCCCACATTTATCTAACTTTCCATCTCTTCCTCTCTCCCATGTTTAACACTTTTCCTTGTGTTAGAAAGATGATAATCTGTACAACACAATACAGTCAAACTTCTGTGGTGTATTATTATTTATTTATATAGCGCTAACATATTATGCAGCACTGTACAGACTATTTGTCATTGCTCCCATTGGAGCTTACAGACTAAGTTCCCTATTACACACACACACTCTAGGGTTAATTTTGTGAGCTGCCAGGACATTGAACTCATGAGCCCAAAGTTGTGAGGCAGCAATGCTAACCACTGTGCCATATCTAGTTCAGCAGTTTTCCAGCTTCACAGTCTCTCGCTGCAGGGCCTTTATCAGTGAGAAAAACTTTTTTAAATATGTTATCAGTAACCTGTTCTTCTGTCCACAACCTCTTTGTTAATGAACACATAAGAAAGAAAAGAACAGCAATATTCCTCAAGCAACTATCACCACAGTCCACAGGGGGAGATGAGTCAGTATTTCTGAAAATGCCCCACTAGTGGGGGGTGATCTTAACCTCCCCCAAGGCCACGGCGCATCCGTCAGCTATGGAACTTGCTGCCTGATCACTTGTGTCGGGTTCCCAGGGTTCTTCCCCAATGTGTCACCGTCTGGATCGCAGTGTGGAAAGTTTCCTTCCTTGACGGTAGCTTTTAAAGAACAAATAGATAAAAGATCATTGTTAAACAATCAATGTCTCTGTTTAATTGCAATGCAAGAGAAGTCTGGTAGCTCTCTGGGATAGGGAATTACTTTCTGTAGGAATGTCCAGAGATTTTCCTTCTTATGACATGTAGTCATTTGCTGGTAAAGTGACAGCTGTAGCACTCGCTGTGCGCTGTAATATAATATTTCTCCCAGTGCGGCTTCCTTAGTGGTTCCTCAGTTTAGTTGAAATGAGCTGCACGAGCGCTTGTAACTACTTCCTTAGACTGTCAGATTCACTCAGCGTCTTCCAAACAGAAGCAGATGGGGGTTATCCTCCAGCTCTTGTCTTGTCTTTCCCTCAGATTCCACATCCACTTTGTTCCACTTTGCCTGATGCAATGCACTAAGGACACATAGATATCAACTGTGTTTCATCTTCAGAAGACTTTTTCCTACTCTGATTTCTGCAACTTCCTTTAGAGAATGGACTATTTTTAAAGCCAAGGATGAGGATATGTATTTGTTACAGGATTCACTGAAACCACCTCATTTATTTGCACCTTTAACTACCAAAGTAAATGTTGCTGGATGAGTTCTCAGATTCTCAAATGCTCATTCTCTCGGCTTCTGAGCTACATACATGTTCTACCATGTTCATGTTTCACATACACCAATATCTCCAAGTCTAACATGTAGCGATTTCTATCTTGATGCATTTTGTGGACAGTTACTTTAGACCCGGTACCATTAATGGGAAAAGCCTACTGGACACAAACTGAACTCACTTTCTATTTTTGGACCCTTTTCGGATTTCATTTTACAACAGGCACCAGGTTTCCACAAACAGATTAGAAAACCCAAACTGTGCAGACATGACAGGTAGTCAGTTACAGAGGCCATGTCCATGTTCAGCATCCTACCTTATGTGATGGTGATTTCACCTTTGTTACAGTCTATCTAGCAGAACAGTCTAGAACGCAGAGAGACTCTGCAACTTCTATATTATTTCCATGTTTCTTTAAAGGGTCACAGATGTGCTACAGTGAAGCTACAAATCTTTCTAAATGTGTATACCCTGAGGCCACAGAGAAACACTGTTCACACACACACACACACACACACACACTCACACACACACACACACACACACTCACACACACACATAACTGAACGTATTACGCTAAAGACTCCACCATGCTGCGAAAAGCAAAAACTCGTAAAGACTGAGCTTTCAGTCCTCACACTTTCAAGGTGAGTATTTATAATGTGGTCCTCGTAGGTATAGAAATATAAAACGGATAGACACCACATACAGAAATACTCACACAGACACACAGATTCACACACATATACTTACACACACACAGACACACAAACTCACACACATATACTTACACACACACAGACACACAAACTCACACACATATTCGTACACACACACAGACACACAGATTCACACACATATACTTACACACACACAGACACACAAACTCACACACATATACTTACACACACACAGACACACAAACTCACACACATATACTTACACACACACAGACACACAGACTCACACACATATTCGTACACACACAGAGACACACAGATTCAGTTTTATGGACATATGACTTAATCAGAAACAAGTAGGTTGGCGACAGTTAAATAATGAACTTCTCCGGACTTAAAAGAGGGAGAAACATCTCCACAATCCCCTTTGACCTAGTATCAGGCATCAGCCCAATGACAAACTGTTCCATGATCCTTGTTCCTTGGCTGGAGCCCTGTCTTGGTTGGGTTGGATGAATTCATGCATTTGATATACACAATGGTATTTATACAGAGAGAGGGACGCCAGCTGGGTCGCCATCTTGCCTGCAGAGCGTTGCATAGTCCAGTTCAAAGTTAAATATTTTGTCTCACCATATAGAAAAGTTATAAGTAGAGGTGTTGACTGTTCCTCTGGAGCCATCTCCCTTTGCTGTCATCTCAGCTTCCTGATCATCAGTTGGAGATAGTTTCTGTAAACAGTACTTTGCACATTTGGATGTTGCTAAGGATGACTTTGTATTACAGATTCTTCTACATAACATCCACCTGCACTCTCTGCCTCTGGGTAGTGTCCTCAATAGCTCACTGCTGCCCCCTGCTGGCAGCTGTACCTAGTACCGCTTATGTGCACCAAATATGGCTCAATAATATCTTTCACAACCTTATGACCACTCACTTATAATTGCTGTACTGACAATATCTGCATTGTGGATGGAGCCTGCTGTATTTACCATACAAACTAATAGACTAACCAGGCTGCAATGCATTCTACTAAGAAGCCTTTATATTCACAGTAAAACTAATGAAGGGGGAGTATTGGACAGACGGCCTGGACACTTGTGATACCGAAATACTGATCTGTGCCTATACAGTCACAATGCCTATAGAGACGAAGGAGAGAGGGCAGACTGCACTCCTTCCTCCCGTTGTGTAGAGGAGGTCAGGTGACGCCAAAATCGTTTGCCCCCGATCTGCGTTATTCTTAAGCAGAGAATAAGATGGAAAGTATCCAGCTGGGGGGCCGCAGGTGAAGGCTCGGGGGGCCGCAGGCTCGGGGGGCTGCATGTGAAGGCTCGGGGGGCCGCAGGTGAAGACTCGGGGGGGCCGCAGGTGAAGGCTCGGGGGGCCGCAGGTGAAGGCTCGGGGGCTGCAGGTGAAGGCTCGGGGGGCCGCAGGTGAAGGCTCGGGGGGCCGCAGGTGAAGGCTCGGGGGGGCGCAGGTGATGGCTCGGGGGGGCCGCAGGTGAAGGCTCGGGGGGCCGCAGGTGAAGGCTCGGGGGGCCGCAGGTGAAGGCTCAAGGGCTGCAGGTGAAGGCTCGGGGGGCCGCATGTGAAGGCTCGGGGGGCCGCAGGTGAAGGCTCGGGGGGCCGCAGGTGAAGGCTCGGGGGGCCGCAGGTGAAGGCTCGGGGGGGCCGCAGGTGAAGGCTCGGGGGGCCGCAGGTGAAGGCTCGGGGGGCCGCAGGTGAAGGCTCGGGGGGCCGCCTGTTGGCCACCACTGCTATATAGGGTATTGATAACAGTAAGACATTACTGTCATTCACTTTCCAATTTTAGAGACTGGATTATATCCTCCCTCCCTCCCTCTCTTTTGCCTTGAGTTAAAAAAACACGAGGACCTAAAACGTCCACTAATACCACAACAAAATTCCATTCCTTATACTTGGATATTCTTTGCATTGAAAAATTATAATTTATAAAATAATATCATAGAGAATGATGATATATGTTGTAAACATTGAACATTTAATTTTTTTTTAACTATTCAGTGATGTCTATTATTATTCTTATTATTATTATCACCATTTATTTATATAGCGCCACTAATTCCGCAGCGCTGTACAGAGAACTCACTCACATCAGTCCCTGCCCCATTGGAGCTTACAGTCTAAAATCCCTAAGACACACACACACACAGACAGAGAGACAGAGAGACAGACACAAACAGACACACAGACTAGAATCAATTTGTTAGCAGCCAATTAATCTGTCTATTAAGCGTTTATACCAATAAGAAGTAGTAGCAAACATTTGAGGCCATTTCCCCCCCCCAAAAAAATAGTGACAAAATACCCAAAACAGACGTTTTGTTGCCAAATGTGACTAAACCTTATTTGTCTAAATACAATAAACTAACCTTTAAATCTACATAAAGTCCCTGTAATTGCACATTCAAAGCATACTTGCCGAATTCAAGGTAGGTCTCCCAGACGCCCGGGAGAGCAGGCAATTCTCCCGCATCCTGCCCCCGAAGAGCCTCAATGACGCGATTCACCATGAATCACGTCATTTTGTTCCCGCCCCCAGCGACAAATGACGACTGATGTGGGGACGGGGCCAAAATGACGCAATTCGCCCGGCCACCTTCTGCCCTCCCACCACACACCGTCGCCCTGGATCTCCTGGAGGCCTAGAACGCAAAGTCGGCAACTATGATTTAAAGTATTTTAATATGCTGCAAAATATGAATGAATTATGGCTACTACATAGCCTTTGGCAGCAGATATAAAGGAGACCAGCGGGTAAATGTATCAAGCTGCGAGTTTCCCGGGGCTTTGAAAGGTGGAGATGTTGCCTATAGCAACCAGATTCTAGGTTTCATTTTAGTACATTCTACAAAGTGATAGCTAGAATCTGATTGGTTGCTATAGGCAACACCTGCACTTTTCAAACTGTCAGAAACTCTCAGCTTGATACAGTTATCCCCAGATCTATTCCTACATCTGAGCAGTGTCCATGTTTATCTTACCCTCTATAAGGTGTAATATCAGAAGTTATACCCCAAATGTTTATTTACCTGACTTCTGGGCGCTGCTGGTTCCCGCTGGCAGGAGACAATATACTGCGGGTCCACAATATCCGCTGCCCGCACCTGCTATCCCTATGTCGTACACTGACAACAGCACACTGCACCTAGGGGCTCACAAAACCTGGTGAGCTGGATCCCAAATAAGTAGATGTGGTAGAAATTCCAATATTCCTCCCTGTGAGCTCCACGGCCCAGGGAACATTTACGTGTTTTTAGCACTTCGGTTTGGATAGTGAATTATTTTGCCCAACTATATATTGCAGTGTACCCATATCTGTAAGACATAGGTACATCTACTGTAACAACAAACATGTACCTAAAATACTCCAATTGTTAAACGTGGGGTGGAAAAAAAAATGACGTTATGTAATAAATAGTTAATAGTAAATAGTTAATTGTTAGTAATTATCCAGTTCTCATTAATTATTATAAAAGAAACATATTTTATATAAGGAGCAGGAGAGACATTTTGGCTTCACAGGGCCCGAGGATAACATTCTATAATTAGAGATAATGACATTACAATGGGCAGAAAACAGCTGAATCAATGGACCATAAGTCAATGTATTTTTATTATGCTTGGGTGGGCTGTTAAATGGTTCTATACAAGGAAAGGACACCAATGATTTTACAATAAGAAGAGAAAGAAAAGGAAATAATGTCTTGGGAAGATTATGTGACCTTACGCTATTTAATTCTATGGTATGCTTGTGTGTATAATGTGTGTATAATATATATATATATATATATATATATATATATATATATATATATATATATATATATATATATATATATCTAATATATAAATGCTTAGTGGCGTCTGTCTGTCTGTGTGTGTGTGAAAAAAAAAAAACCAAAGTTGCAGCGCCACCTGCTGGGCAGAGTTATACACTGACCTACTAAATTCTTAGTGTGTGTGGGAAAAAAAATTCAAAAAGGGCTGAAATTTGGTAGGGCTCAAACTCATTTTCGTGAGGTAATTTTACCTCATGAACACACATGTGTAGAGGCGTGCGTTAGTGTGTGTGTGTGTGTGTGTGTGTGTGTGTGGAGCCTGATGAGATTGAATCTCTGAAAATTAAGAATAGCGGGTCTAGCTATTTCCGAGTTTAACTCCATAAGGACCCTTGGGTGTATGCCATCTGGACCTGGAGCTTTATTTATCTTAATATTCTTCAGTCGCCTTTGGACTTCTTCCTCTGACAACCAAGTATTAATTAATGGATTGGTTTCATTTCCATTTTTTTGTATTACTCCTGCCATTTGTTCCTCTCTGGTAAATACTGAAGAAAAGTAAGTGTTTAATATCTCTGCTTTTTCCTTAGTATCATTTATCAATTCACCCATCTCACTTCTAAGGGGTCCTATATTATCTTTTTTAATCCTCTTGCCATTTATATACTTAAAAAACTTTTTGGGGTTTGTCTTACTTTCTTTTGCAACGTGCCTTTCATTTTCTAATTTAGCCAATCTAATTTCCTTTTTGCATGTTTTATTACATTCCTTGTACCTATGGAAGGACTCCTCTGACCCTTCAGACTTAAACAATTTAAATGCACGCTTCTTCCTTTGCATTTCTTCCCTTACCTTTTTATTTAGCCACATTGGTTTGGACTTAATTCTTTTACATTTATTTCCCATAGGAATGAACTTATACGTGTATGTTTCCAACAACATTTTAAAGACAGCCCACATTTCTTCCGTATTTTTTCCATCAAAGGCTTTGTCCCAGTCTATGCTCTTTATAGACTCCTTTAGCATATTAAAATTTGCCTTTTTAAAGTTTAAAGTCCTAGTTGATCCCTTATACTGTTGTTTCTGGAAACTAATTTCAAATGAGACCATATTATGATCACTGTTTCCCAAGTGCTCCTTTACTTGAATATTTGATATTACGTCTACATTGTTTGTTATTACTAGGTCCAGTATAGTCCGGTTCCTAGTTGGTTCCTCTACTAATTGGGACATGTAATGGTCTTTTAGCGTGCTCAGAAACCTATTTCTCCTAGCTGTACCGCAGGTCTCAGTACTCCAAACAATGTCCGGATAATTAAAATCACCCATAATTATAACCTGACCTAGTTGTGTAGCCTTTTCAATTTGCTGTAGAAGTTGGGCTTCCTCAATCGTACTAATATCTGGCGGTTTATAGCATATCCCTATCAGAAACTTCTCTGAACTTTTTCCTCCGCTGGATATTTCCACCCACAGTTCCTCTATATTATCACCAATATTCTCGTATATAACTTCCTGAATACTTGGTTTTAATTCAGGCTTAATATAAAGACATACTCCTCCTCCCCTTTTATTTACCCTATCCCTCCTGAAGAGAGAATAGCCTTCCAAGCTGACTGCCCAGTCATGTGTATCATCCCACCAGGTCTCCGTAATACCTATAATATCATACTGCTCATTCATTGCTACTAGTTCTAACTCCCCCATTTTACCTGTCAGGCTTCTTGCATTTGCAGCATACACTTAAGTCTATTGCCTCCCTTAGGTATTCTTTTTGCTTTAAAAAGGGCCGCTCCTTATCGGCTATGCTTCCCTTTCCCCCCTCTCCACCCCCTTTACTCTTGTTAAATTCCTCCTTACTACTCTCAATGTCCATCCCAGGTGATGTCATACCTGTAGTTCCTGTCCTCTGACTCAGTCTTGGGTCTCCTATTATGTTAGGCTGCCCTTTGCCTCTCCAAATGTAATCTGGAAGAGGTAAGCGTGCGGGCTGTTGTGTGGGCTGTTGTGCGGGCTGTTGTGCGGGCTGTTGTGCGGGCTGTTGTGCGGGCATGCACTGAACCAATTTGCTACGTAAATTGGTGTACAGTCGCCTTGGCATTAGGCCTATACACAAGGATATGCATTGACAACAACTGTTTTGTATCCATATATAGGGCCTTTATATTACCACTTAGCTGGTACCCTGGAGACTACAGAATTAAACGGGCACAGGTTTATTTGTTTTCTATTTTGGAATCCACAAATGTCTCGTTCTAAAGAACGATAACAATTTCTACATTCCCATTTTTGTCATTACCAATTAGTATTTTTTAAAAAAGAAGTGACAGATTAGAAACAACATTCTTATTTCAAAGACTTGCACTACATTCTATCGACACAAACACCATTAACGAGGGGGAAATGACTTAATATATAGAATAACAAACTATGTGTTTACCTGATCACCCGCTACTAACATTGTTAGCAAATTCTCTGAGCATGCGCATCAGGACAGGGGAAGTGACATGATGTGAGGAGGGGAATGGAGGCAGCAGGAAGTCACAGACTGAGAGTTATATAGTGGAAGGAGCAGGGTCCCCAGCAGCACAGAGTATATCAGGAGATGAGTGATGTGTTAGTGAGGACAGGGCTGCATGTGACAGGGGAAGTGACATGATGTGAAGTGGGGAATGGAGGCAGCAGGAAGTCACAGACTGAGAGTTATATAGTGGAAGGAGCAGGGTCCCCAGCAGCACAGAGTATATCAGGAGATGAGTGATGTGTTACTGAGGACAGGGCTGCATGTGACAGGGGAAGTGACATGATGTGAGGCGGAGAATGGAGGCAGCAGGAAGTCACAGACTGAGAGTTATATAGTGGAAGGAGCAGGGTCCCCAGCAGCACAGAGTGTATCAGGAGATGAGTGATGTGTTAGTGAGGACAGGGCTGCATGTGACAGGGGCAGTGACATGATGTGAGGAGGGGAATGGAGGCAGCAGGAAGCCACAGACTGAGGGTTATATAGTGGAAGGAGCAGGGTCCCCAGCAGCACAGAGTATATCAGGAGATGAGTGATGTGTTAGTGAGGACAGAGCTGCATGTGACAGGGGCAGTGACATGATGTGAGGAGGGGAATGGAGGCAGCAGGAAGCCACAGACTGAGAGTTATATAGTGGAAGGAGAAGGGTCCCCAGCAGCACAGAGTATATCAGGAGATGAGTGATGTGTTAGTGAGGACAGAGCTGCATGTGACAGGGGCAGTGACATGATGTGAGGAGGGGAATGGAGGCAGCAGGAAGCCACAGACTGAGAGTTATATAGTGGAAGGAGAAGGGTCCCCAGCAGCACAGAGTATATCAGGAGATGAGGGATGTGTTAGTGAGGACAGGGCTGCATGTGACAGGGGCAGTGACATGATGTGAGGAGGGGAATGGAGGCAGCAGGAAGTCACAGACTGAGAGTTATATAGTGGAATAAACAGGGGCTCCGGGAGCACAGCGTAGTGATGAGAGGAGGGGAATGGATGAAACAGGAAGTCATAGGGAGTAAATCAAGTAACTGCAAGGTTCCGTAGAAGACTCAAGTGTTATGCTTTCATGTAATGTATAGTTGATGATCTTTGTTAATTTGTGCTTGCACTTTAGAGGTATAAGTTATAATGTGCAATGTTATAATTAACATAATTTGTAACTGTTAGGAACCCCTCCAGCCGGCACAACACAACCCGGAATCTACTCTGCCAATCAGGTGTTCACTGGAGCCCCTGATGGTGGGGACAGACTGGGCCGCAGACTGACAGAGGGTCGTGAAGTGTGTACCGGCTGGGGAGAACCCAGGCAAGCGGAGTGAGGTCCACGCAGAGGTCAAGGGCCGGCAGCAGACAACAGTATCGGTAAATAAGCTGAGGTCAGGGGTCACAGGCAGATAGCAGAAACGGTAAACAGGCCGAAGATCAGGGTCACAGGAAACACAAGCGAAGTCCAATTCAAAGCCAAGGGTCATACACGGGAAATCAGTAGCAGTATCAGGATACAGGAACAGGAACAAGCAGGTCAGCAGACTGGAGCACAGAAGCTATAACCGGCAATGAGGTAGCAGACCTCATTGCCTTAAGTTGTAGGCCCAGCCAATCAGAGCCTGGCTCTGATAATCCTCAGCCCCCCTGCACCTAGATTAATTTAGCCCACAGGTGTTGTAATATGTTGAGCGCATGCGCCCGGCTTCTCACCGCCGGGACGCAGCGCTGAAGCGTCCATCTGTTGCCCCGGCAACGGCCGGGTCATGGGCGGAAGTGACGTCCCGGTCGCCATAGCGACGGCCGGGACGCAGGTAGGAGAGTCGCGGCGGCTGGGCACCGCCGCGGCTCGTAACAGTAACATAATGCCAGTATGGAACCTGAATAAACTGAGAATTAGAGTTGTGGTCTGAGGTTCCTGACAAACAAGTACATGAAAAGTGTGTTGTTTATAACATACTTGGACAAGCTGTGTGTTTCTCTGGTCCTCTGTGTGTCAGATATGCAATATAGTATGTTGAGAACTTTCTCTACTAACGCCCCAGAACAATGACACACTTGCATTAGGGGTCCCTACTATTAAGAGCTAAATTTAATTTAATATTTATTAACTTTCTGCTTTCAATAGGAATGTGATTTAAAAAAAAAACAACAAACAAACATTATAAAAATATAAGAGAGCATGTTTTATTTTGGACATTTTTAAAGAAATTGCTTAGCTCACCAATTCTTATGTCTATACAACTATAATAAGCTGGGCAGAAAGTAAGAATTCTAATACTATCTAAAATACAAAACCACGTTATTCACACTATTACATACAGTATTATAAAAGCACAGATATTAATTGAAGCACGTTTGTATGTCTTAGTTTTACTATGTAAAAATTAGTAAATAAAATATATTAAAAATACTTTGACACAACATAAATATGTAATTTTTATTGTTATTAAAATATTCTATTTTTTCATGCTCCAGTGCTGTAACAGTGACAACCAGGTTTGGAGTACATTAATACATTAATACATTAACAGGAGCATGGAGCATTTTTTTTTCGACAAAAAATACAAAAATACCATGAACATAAAAATGACCCCATTTCTTGTTTTAAAACAGTCACTTTGGAAAATTCTCCATTATTTATTTTACACAACTCTTTACATAAAAGCATTATTAAGTTTTCCTTGAACATGGTCAAACACTGTATCGCGTTATACGAAATTGACAGAACATTCTGGTTAAATAACACTTATCATGTAATTACTCAGCTATACCTTGAATATTCCTTGATGCACAATACGAATTAGTAACATGCAACTGACAATTTGTGCAAAGCACAGACTGATTATTAGGCAGTAATGCGTGATGTGGGGCTTGCAGATCATTGCATAAAACGTGTTAGATTATATTTAGCAGGAGGGGGGGACCGGGCTTGGTACAAAACAAGCAGCTGGGGTCTCCTGTTCTCCCATAGGGGGGCGCAGATGGTTAGTATCTATTTATGCACCTAAGGTAGAGGTGAATATGTAGAATATATGTATAACCATGGACGGATGGAAGATCAGTCATTGCTAATATCTACCCTGGGATGAAAGTAGTGGGAGAGATTTCCATGAAGTCTGGAAGCAGCAGCCGGCAGATAAGGGGTTAAGCAGCAGCACCTGAGACAGCCCCATCTGAAAGCAGCTTCTTGATGAGCGCTAATTAATCCGCCTGCAGCTTCCACACTGATTACAGCGTGAAGCGCCGGATACATGAGCAGCAGATCTCTCTGTAGCTCCAGAGACAGAACATGCCGGCGCTAGGACCCAGGCGGCAGACTGGTTCTTAGAAGCAATAAGGCTGTGCGCCTGCGCAGACGGCTCGGTCCAGAGAGCTGCACATTCCTGGAGCCCAGAGCCAGCGGCACCTTCTGTGCGCGGAGTCCCCGAGGAGCTGTCCCTTCAGCACCATCAGAGGTAACGCGCTGTCCAGGCTCAGCTATGAATGGAGACAGAGGAGCCATTGATATGGAGGGATGGGAGAAGTGGTGCTGATACCAGTCTGTACCACTGTGGACCTGTTACACCAGCAACCTATCCCAATTAGGCAGAAACCATCAGGCTTTCCAAGCAGTGTCCTTGGGAACAGTCCTTGCACTGAGTGCCTGTTGGGACTGATGAGTGGGACTCACACACGACATGTTCAATAGACGACATGGGCCAAGGGGACGAGACAGATCACATTGTGATAAACGTGGGAGGAACAAGACATCAGACCTATCGCAGCACCCTCCGCACCCTGCCAGGAACCAGGCTGGCTTGGCTCGCTGAGCCCGATGCCCACAGTCACTTTGACTACGACCCTAGAACAGATGAGTTCTTCTTTGATAGACATCCAGGGGTGTTTGCTCACATTCTGAATTACTACAGGACGGGCAAGTTGCACTGCCCAGCGGATGTATGTGGCCCCCTGTATGAGGAAGAGCTGGCATTCTGGGGCATAGATGAGACCGATGTGGAGCCCTGCTGCTGGATGACCTACAGGCAGCACCGAGATGCAGAGGAAGCCTTGGATAGCTTTGGTGGTGGCCCTGTGGACAACAGTGCTGATGATGGGGATGTAGATGGCACTGGGGACTCAGGGGATGGGGAGGAAGAGCTGGAAATGACTAAACGTTTGGCCCTAAGTGACTCCCCAGATGGCAAATCAGGAGGGTTTTGGAGGAGATGGCAGCCTCGGATTTGGGCTCTCTTTGAAGACCCCTACTCCTCTAGATATGCAAGGGTAGGTATACCACCCATTTTCAATGCCTCCTCCCCCACACACTTCAGTTTCACATAAAATGTCTCCCATCATGTATGGAGTGAGAATTCACTATAGCAACGTGAGGGCTGGGTGCGATTCTCCAACAGCTTTCTCCTACTTCAGCCAATACATGAGGAGGGTGGCTAATTACTATATAATCCATTAATGGCTTGTCTGTACAAACAAGATCCAGTGCCCTATAGAGATTAGATGTCAGATTTGCTTCTCAGTGGTGATGAAAGAGAAAGTGACTGGAGAGTTAATTTATAATCCAAGGGTGTTTGGGTGAATGAATTATGTCTGTAAATAACTGGATTCAGACAAGTTTAGTAAATACAGTTATAGAAGCCGCCTAATTCTGATTTCATGCGCTAAACAGGTGTTTCATGGCATGCCAGTTATAAATTCATCACTGTAATAAGAATAACGAAATTGCAATAGGTGTATCCAGTGTCATTTATTTATGTCAGCTACACTGTGCCCTGTAAACTCTGCGCTGACACTTACAGGGTTAAAAAGGACCTTTATGGGAAAACCCACAGAACAGGGCTGCTCTAAACTATTATTGCATTCCATACCTGTAAAGTCCTTGATTAACTCAGTAATGTGCAAACCACCTTTTTGAAGGTTACTCTGACAGTAGAACCCTCTCATCTTCATGGATGGGGAGCAAAAGCAATGGAGGGAACAAACCATCTGCCCTTCAAAAGAAAACACAAAGAGCTGCAGATTGTGTTCACATAAAGAGCTTTTAGGAGCTGGAAATAATCATTTTGTGTCTTATTCCTGGTTGATCTTAATTGTATGAAGTTCAAGGGTGACAGATGTTTTTTTTTTTGTTTTTTTTTAATGAAGGGGGATGTAAATCAGACCAGATATGTTTCTGAAAGTATCTACATTGTATTAACATGAATTTAACGTACATGTAATTTATCACACATAGGAATCCTCCTGTAAATAACACAGACAGTACAGTAAACACAATATGTATAATATTTTATAGGGGATTTACACTTAACACAGATTTCTGAACTACATCAGTCCTCACCATAAATAAAGAGCAGGGAGTGGAATGGATCACTAGGACCACAGGGATTATAATGGTTCTCTATGTCAGGGGCCACAGGGATTATAATGGTTCTCTATGTCAGGGGCCAAAGGGATTATAATGGTTCTCTATGTCAGGGGCCAAAGGGATTATAATGGTTCTCTATGTCAGGGGCCACAGGGATTATAATGGTTCTCTATGTCAGGGGCCAAAGGGATTATAATGGTTCTCTATGTCAGGGGCCAAAGGGATTATAATGGTTCTCTATGTCAGGGGCCACAGGAATTGCAATTCTTGTTTATTCAGTTATCACAGTGTTTATAACGGTCCTCTGTCCAAAGGGCCAAAGTCATCTTACTGGTTTTCAGTCTGAGGGGCCATAGTAATTCACATTATATTCTTAAAGGGCCACATGGTGCACAGTGATTTTCCATCTCTGGTACCATTGTGATTTTAATGGTTTCAGTGATTTTTCTCTTAGAAGAGTCAGAGAGATGCAACTTCTATCTCAGGGGCCCCAGTGTCTGCAATGAATCTGTCTCAGGGGCCAGTGCAGTGACGTGGGAGAGTAGGACGGTCACTTACACAACTGTCAGGCTGTTCAAATGAACAAACATGAATAAGATTCTGAGAACTAGATTTTACTTTCACAAATTCTCTTAGATCATTAGCAGAAGAAGGTTAGAGGGGACGTCCCATGTTGTAATCACCGGGCCATGTAAACCATCACTCTGGGTATCTAGCAGCAAAGACAACAAGATTAGCTCATAGCTTAGTGTTGTACAGTTCAAAGTAACAATGCGATAAATCAATCAATATAACGGGTGTCATTCTCTGCCCTCGGTAGTGACCTCAGACTTCTGCAAAGTTGTTTGACCTTACAGCGGACCTGTCGCATATGGACGCAGCCATTGTCTAGGAACCAGTGACAATCACTGAGGCTCTGCCTAATAATCACAAGGCCTGAAATATATTTATGAGGTACTGGTTACAAATTGATAAGATTTAGGAAACCCACTAACAGCAGTATAAGTGTTATGGGCATATTACACCTGCTTTCCAAATAGACATTTAGATCAAATGGTCCCACATCTTAATCTTTGCTATAACCACATATAAAATAATTTGTACCTGATGTCTCGTACATGCAGGTTTTATGATGCACAAAATAACGTGTAAGGAACAATGATGTCACTTGTGCACGGTGGGATCTGACCGCCCTGTGTTACACTTCCAGGATACTATGGTGAGAAGAGGATAAATAGCTCCTTCACACTGCTGGGAAATTGGATAAAAATGCACGAAAACTAATCTGTGCTTTAGACGCGTTTTACCGACACGTTTTCTGTGCTCTGTGTGTATGTTGTGCTTTTACCAACACAACTATTGTGCGGCTAGCTCACATTAACGCATGAGAAGTAGGGCGTAGCACAAAATAAAAATGTTAAAAGCAAAATTAAAAGTTTAGGACACAATTGTGGGAACAGCATCAGCGACTTATTGTGCTTTTCCTGCCTTTATTGACGTGTCAAAGGCACATTAAATGGTGGGTGTGAAATACAAAAATATGCAATACAATTACTAATAGTATATAAAATCAGATAAAATGTAATACATGTCAACACCTGAAATCTATCAGCTACTTAATGACACCAGTGGCTGTACTGAGGAGTCCTTGCTGGGACAAACATACACACTCAAACTTGATGTGATATATTCTGCAGATTATTACATTACTGACCTCTCTATAGATCTGCAGAACATTGCTCTGTCCCATCTACCCCCTGACAGATACATAGTGATGTATTCTGCAGATTATTACATTACTGCCCTCTCTATAGATCTGCAGAACATTGCTCTGTCCCATCTACCCCCTGACAGATACATAGTGATGTATTCTGCAGATTATTACATTACTGACCTCTCTAGAGATCTGCAGAACATTGTTCTGTTCCATTTACCCCCTGACAGATACATAGTGATATATTCTGCAGATTATTACATTACTGACCTCTCTATAGATCTGCAGAACATTGTTCTGTTCCATCTACCCCCTGACAGATACATAGTGATATATTCTGCAGATTATTACATCACTGACCTCTAGAGATCCGCAGAACATTGCTCTGTTCCACTTACTCCCTGAAACACTACATTTTATAAAACATTTTACATCTCTTAGAAGGGGTGAGGTGCTATTGGTGTGTGCAGATGGCTGGTTGTGGGGTCTGTTCCTGCACTCGGTGCTTTAGATTGTTAATGATGCTGAGAATTGTCTGTTACTGCAGTTTCCATAGCAACAGACCCACAGCAGACGGAGCTGACTCTTGCTTAGATTAGCAGCGCATTAGTGAGAGCTCCTTCCATTATTAGCATATATATTTATTATTCCATACTGATATATAAATACTGATATGTCACATTGTTGGGGGCAGCATTATTTTACTAAACTGCATTATAGAATATATTGTATTATGTTAAGTATCAGCATTTTAAAAATAAGTTATCCCAGCACATATCGGACCATTCACCCTATGTTCTATAGAAACCAATGGAATAATCTACATGCTGCTGTTGTGTCCATGTTTGTAATAATTCATCTTGATAGATGCTCTGAATTTCATGCAGACTGACGCATCCAGGCAGGAAAAAAAATCAGATGTCGTACACAGAACATTTTACTGTTTTAACGGGATGATTCAGCAATCTATTTTAAACAACCACAATTAAGCACAGTAATTCTCTTTAATGACTATTTCTTAGAAATAACCACAATGCAGAGAAAATTCTTATCAGGCTCAAAGTAGCCCAATTAATTTTATAGTCTGCATATAAATCAGTGATAACACATAACTCAGCCAACAATTGTAAGGATGGTTCTAACAATAGCCACACGTGCAATAGGGTGATACATATCCTGTAACAACGCCCACAATAGGGTGATATTCAGTATGAGAGAGCAAAACCCCAAACCTTAGAAATGGGACTACGTCCTACAGGAGTCTGGGGAAGCCTGACAACACTGCCCCCTAGAGGTGTACAATCAATCCATTTATCCCAAGAGTAAACATTTGTAAATGAGATCTTTATGGTCGTTATTGTAACAAGTTATTAATGGGAATATTTATCATTGTTCAGTGAAAACGAGGGTTTACCTTGTAATAAGACTCCTTATACATCACCAGTGATCGCATTGCTGTCATCAGAGGTAGCTGCTATTGACGCTAACATTTGCTGAGTTTCGTTGGAGATAACAAGCACTACATGTACCATCACAACCCTTCTTCTGTTACTGCCATCTCAGGGTAGCGATAACAGAATAAAAAAAAAATGCTGTGATTTTTTTTTTTAAATTGTCAATATTTTTAAATATTTTGTTTTGGCTGCCCCAGCTAACGCATATCCCCTAACCACTACCCAGCTAGTATCACTCAAAATCAACCTTATTGCCTCATATGAAAAAAATAGACCTCTAATATCTCCCCATTTATTGATGAGATAATTGGAGTGTTCACAGAGTATTTCAGCAGGTGTGACAATCTCATGGGAGATAGTGACTTGTTCCTTCATGTGACGCCGAGGACAGGGCTGCATGTAACATGATGTGAGGAGAGGAATGGAGGCAGCAGGAAGTCACAGACTGAGAGTTATATAATGGAAGGAGCAGGGTCCCCAGCAGCACAGAGTGTATCAGGAGATGAGTGATGTGTTAGTGAGGACAGGGCTGCATGTGACAGGGGCAGTGACATGATGTGAGGAGGGGAATGGATGCAGCAGGAAGCCACAGACTGAGAGTTATATAATGGAAGGAGCAGGGTACCCAGCAGCACAGAGTGTATCAGGAGATGAGTGATGTGTTAGTGAGGACAGGGCTGCATGTGACAGGGGCAGTGACATGATGTGAGGAGGGGAATGGAGGCAGCAGGAAGCCACAGACCTAGAGTTATATAGTGGAAGGAGCAGGGTCCTCCAGCAGCACAGAGTATATCAGGAGATGAGTGATGTGTTAGTGAGGACAGGGTTGTATGTGACAGGGGCAGTGACATGATGTGAGGAGGGGAATGGAGGCAGCAGGAAGCCACAGACTGAGAGTTATATAATGGAAGGAGCAGGAACCCCAGCAGCACAGAGGAGGAATTTGAGGAGGGGAATGGAGGAAACAGGAAGTCATAGTATGACGATTGTGGTATGGAACACACTTCCTATGTGTTATGAAGTTCAGGTTTTTGTTTACTTACAGTAAATAAACTGTTTGTTTGTTTGTTTTTTAATTAGTTAACTTCTTCATAACACGTGTTTCAGACCATATGACCAGACCAGTTTTCACATTTTCCTATAAGTCATAGCATATTGGAACAAATAGGACATTCCAGAAAAAAAGTAGGAAAATTGAGCACATAAATCTCCTGGAATAGATGCACCTTGTCTGTTAATTTAAAGCATGGGACTCACATTGTCTCTCCACCTACATGCCACTTGGGCTAGTAAAAAACTCTTAGGGGTAAATGTTTCACGCTGCAAGTTTCTTTGAAAAGTGGAGATGTTGCCTATAGCAACTAATCAGATTGCAGTTATGATTTATTTAGCACATTCTACAAAATGATAGCTAGAATCTGATTGGTTGCTATAGAAAACATCTCCACTTTTCAAACCCGCCAGAAACTCGCAGCGCAATACATTTACCCCTTAGAATTGCAATGTGGAGGAGGCTGGACCCACGTATTATATATCACTGCACATTAAGGGCATCATGATACAGACAAGCAGTGCCTGTTTACCCTATAGGCTGACTACGGCACAAGGCTTTTGGGAGGTGGAGAACTACATTTTTGAAGGTGCAAAATTGTGACAGCAGGTGGTAGAAATTTAAAGTAATATTACAATATAAGAGAATAGTTGTTCTCCAAAGTAAAAACATGAAAGAAAAATGTAGTAATGCTTTAATGTTGACATATTCCCATGGTAAACAATGAAGACAAAGAGCCCTCCATGGGCATTTGAGGATAAGGGAGTAGAAGACACTTGTTGGCGACAGGCGCAGACTCCACCTTCACCCTTAACGAGCTGGTTCATGCCTCCGCTTCAGTTTTAAGGAAATCAGTGACAAAGATAGCCGGGACCCTTTCAAAAAGCCCAGTGGAGCCAAGATTTGAAAACAAGGGATCATAGACATTGGCGGAGGTTGGGGTGAAGAATGCTGGAATTTAAATCAAGGATGAGTTTTTATTTACCACGTATTAGCCGGGCGTGGAACGCGAGGGGGTGCTACAAGCATATTAGCCTATGGGTGACTTGAACCCTTAATCAGGCCCTGCAGACAAGTTACATAGAATGAACAGAAGGTAAAGAAGGCTCTGTCCATACAAGTTTACAATGTAAGATGTGAGGAACACAGGAAACACATAAGGCAGCAAAATAAGAATTGTAGCTGCGGGTTGGAGCAGCTACTGTAACGCAGATCATGTAAACAGGGATTGTAGAGAAGACAGATCGGCTTCTTGGGTGGTTGAGGAAAGTCTGATAAGTCAAGTTAGAGGTCCATAAACAGGAGAAGTTTTACAGCCGTGCATGGGGTGAAGTTATGGATGAGGAAGAGAGCAGCACAGAGGGTGCTAGGACAGTATTTATGGGTGAGACATGGAGACTCCTAGGCCAGGTTCAGTACTTCAGTTTTATTGGAAGCTAATGAAGGGTTTGAAGCGGATGAGGAAGGATGTGTTGTATTGATTGAGTCTCTCAGCAACATTCATGATTGCAGGTAGGGAAGTCCTGTTATTAGCAAACCATATAGAAACACAGGAGATTATAAGGGTGCTTGGGGAGTTTAGTGGCATCTTGTGTGAGGAAAGGACATATTTAACAGATGTTGTTCAGGTCCAATAGAATGACTGAGATTGTCTGAATATGAGGAATAATGGAGGAAACAAAAACCACAACCTTTATTGTAAGTAGACGATGCTTCCATTGAAAAGTGATGTTGGGTAAAGGTTTGGAAACTGATATAGGGAATATAATCCATTTAGTTTTGTCTTTGTTTAAATCTAAATGCTTTTCATACATCTGTGAGCAGATGGCTGAAAGAAAGTTTGAGATGTTGGCTTTACTGGAGCCCACATGTGGACATACGAGGAGCAGTTGTGTAAACCAGGAATGGATCGGTGGACTCCAACAGAGAGAGAAGTGGGGGAAACTGTGAATGAAACCCATGAGGTCGCAGCATCATGGATGCCAGAGATAATTACACACGTTTCCACGCTTGTCCATCTCTTGGGTTACGTATAGCGTGAACTATGGCAGCAATGAGGATATGAGTGAGGAGGCCATTTACCCAAGTTGAAAGCAGAGTTTGTCATGAAATTGGGATTTGCAGATGATGAAATCAGAGCTTAAACCATAATGAAATTAAGAGATGTCTCACTGATTTTCAAATCTATCTATATCATTAAGGTGGATTTAAGATCTTCTATGATTAGAGTCCTTTAGTCACTGATCCACTAGTTGGTGATCTCGGTAAAAGTTTAAAGTGTTATCTGGTCAATATATCTAATTTACCATCTAGGGTGTATGTGGGGCAACTACATAAAAGTACTTACCTTCCTGACTCCAGTCTACCATAGCAGCCCCGCTCCTACTAGTACTGAGGTTACTATGTGGCCACATGTTAACACAACAAAAATCTAACTCCCGACAATCTGTTATTGGCATCTTCAGACCAACGTTACTGCATGTCCCAAGTGTCAGGTTGTTTAGAGAAACCTGGAGGATCGCTTGCTGATTTTGGCTCTACTCAGCAGAGAGGTGCGGAGTCTAACTTGTCTCTGGTCTTTGCCAGGGACCCCCGCAAGGGAGTTTGGGCTTAGCTGCGGGAGACACGCAGGTTGCGGTCCTCAAAGAGAGAGTAATCAGTGAAACAATTAGATGAAAGAGAGTGTCAGGCAATCCGGGTCAAAACCACCCAGGCAAGAGAGGTACCGAGGGGAGATCCACAAACGTAGTCAGACTATCCGAGGTCAAACACAGGAATAATTATATATGTATCACCAGAACCAGTAGGGAGAACCAGAAGGAGGCCAGGAAACAGCTGGAGTAAGGGGACCCAATACTCTGGTACCAGCATGGTGCCAGAGCCAAGAATAAATAGGGGGAGAGAGGACGTAATTACCGGGGGCGGTGACGTGGAACACCACCGTCAGAACCAGGAGTAGCGTCCTGTTGACTAGCAATGGGACGCTCATGCGCCGAACCACCCGGCGATCGCCGAGCAACCAGACACGAGCGCGTGACCGGAGGCAGGCGCCCATCCCTCTGTGGACGTGGAAACACAGGACACCAAGTGAATGTGATTGTTGGTGTGATACTATAACATCTGTCAATATAGGTTCTCTAGCAGTATCCTAAACTCGCATTGCTGCCCGCGGAGTCATGAGCAGGAGAGTTCAGTACAACCAACACTAGATGGTAAATAAGTTAGAATTAATCTCACTGTCATTCAGTAAAATACTCTTGAGAAGTAACAAACAGCTTCTCTTGTCACTCTTCAAATTTAGCATTTTCTGACTGCCTGAAAGAGCTCTGTGACCCTCTGACCCCGTTTCTCCCACTGATTCGTCCAACACGAGGGTCCTGTCTCTCTACGGACTCTGTGGTGGTGGTGGTGGTGGTGGTGTGGTCCTCTCAGTGGCGCATGCAGGGGGGTGGGGGGGGGTTTTTCTGGGTCTGGCTGTCAAAGAAGCGTCCGCGGCTGCTGTATAGTACAGTGCAGCCTAAACGGAACTGCTGCGCATGCGTGGGCGCTCTCTCGTAATGGCGCTCTCTTGTAATGGCGCTCTCTCGTAATGGCGCTCTCTCGTAATGGCGGGCGCTCTCTCGCTTTTTTTTTTTTTTTTTTTTTCCGGTGGAGGGGAAACCCCCCCCCCCCCTTAAAAATCCATCGTGCGCCCCTGCCTCTGACAATAATGATCACATTTGGTCACATTTAATAAATGTCAATATTGGGTCCAATGATCTTTCAGTAACAGATGAATGATAACATAGGTGAACATTATAACCTTACAGGACCCCAACGATACTTATTGGTTTGTGCAAATGAAAAAATGTGGTTATTAGTCATTAAACTGAAAACAAATGATCACACTACATTGCATGCAATAAAGCAATGACTAAATCTATTCTCCACTAGTGTGATATTAATACATAACATTTATGTATTCCTCTATCTGTTCTATTGCTGCACTGAGTTAGATGGTGCTGTACTATATATCCAACATACAGGACTGTATTCGTATGGCAGCAGTAAACGATTTTCAATAATGTAAAGTATTTGTTGAAGGGCAGAGTAATATAATACAATATAATACGTATGATTTCAGGAGGTGGACAAAAATGTCATTGATCCCCGAGAAAACCGGGACTATTTCTTAGTAAATGAAATGCAAAAATTCAGATAAAGTCGTAAGGAGAACAGAGACCATTTGGATCTGTTAACACTAATACACTGAACATTTCCATCAGTCAAAACATTTTCTCTAGGTGACAAAAGTTTTTTGTTTTAATTATAAAGAATCTAAAAAGGAAAGTGTCAGAATAAAATATAGTAAGTAGAAATAATAGTATTATAGTAGTGAGTCAGCTGCCAGCACCTACATGTCACTCTATAGCGTGTAATATAACTATTCCAAGAATGACACCGTTAATATTTCTATATTTGTGCAGTTTGGGCCAAATTTTTATTTTGATGTTGACCTGTTATTCTATTACAAATCCATATCACTGTTTTTAAGGTAGAGTCCAACAAAATTAAACATTTCTGAGAGGAAAAAAACCCCCCTCCTAAATCTCCTTACGTTCTATTCATCATTCATGACATACAAGAGGGTACAGCTGGAGATAGCACTGATCTCTAGACTCTGCTCCACTACACACATATTCCAGTTGAACAAGACTCTTTTGGTGATGCCTCAGCCTATTCAATGTCCCCATGACCTCTATTAAATAAATGGAATATCCTGTATACATATATATTTAGAGCTGAATCTCACTGGTATTCTGTGTGCAGGACAATCTCTTATCCTGAGAAAACCCAGAGGAGAGAGGAAACTAATGACTCCATCTGTGTACTGGTGAGTGAAGGACAATTTCTAGTAGTACATCTATTTACCAGTAGACGTGTACTACAAGTAATTGGCCACTGCACTCCAGCACAGTGGCTTCTGGAAGATCTCCTGGACTCTCAAGAGAGTCTGGCAATCACTCACTATTTTGGAAGCCTCCCAAGTATTGATTGAAAATAATAAAATCTAAATACATACGAGTTGATTTTGCATTATGTGAGCAGAACGTACATGTAACGATTTGGTCACAAAAGGTGGATACATATGTTAAGTTGCATGTATTTCAAACCTTACCCCTGGTACACGTTCCACCTTTCTCTCTCCCCTCATGGACCGTGTTTTCTGTAGCTCTATGGCCAGAACTCCTTGTAGTGAGCTTGTAGAATTTAATTCAACAGTTGAAGGTCATATGACCATAAGTGTCAATGCCTGCGGAATAATCCATGTAATGGGTGTCAGGTGCTTCCAGGACACTGAGACACAATCTTCTGTCTTTCTGCTGTCAGGTTTAGAGACATCTGTCAACTGCCAACCTTTAGGCCAAACCTGTGGACCACCCAAACAACGTTGATCCATCACCTGTTTCCCACCAGGTCACCCCATTTTCACCTGGCTAGCACACAAGAAGTGTTTGTAGTCCTAAAGACAAAATAATTATACTGATACCCTGTCATCTACAGAGGTAACCGAGCATACCCCATGTCCATACAGCAGAGGTAACCGGGGACACCCCATGTCCATACAGCAGAGGTAACCCTGCACACCCCATGTCCATACAGCAGAGGTAACCGGGGACATCCCATGTCCATACAGCGGAGGTAACCGGGGACACCCCATGTCCATACAACAGAGGTAACCCTGCACACCCCATGTCCATACAGCAGAGGTAACCCTGCACACCCCATGTCCATACAGCAGAGGTAACCGGGGACATCCCATGTCCATACAGCAGAGGTAACCGGGGACACCCCATGTCCATACAACAGAGGTAACCCTGCACACCCCATGTCCATACCACCTGCAGATCTATTATTGATCATGTGGCTCATAGTACCCCTTACATGTGTACTAATATATGGGTGCCAAGAGACTGCTCGTTAGTGTAGAATGGATGTGAAGAATGTCAGTCAGAGCTTTATAATAAGCAATTTAAAATGTAACAATCGCCCAATCATTCCTTATCCATCTGCACCATTCTGCATGTCAATGTGTGACTGATTTCTACCATTTCTACTTCCCAGTGCTGTGGCCACAGCTGTGAGATTCATTATACATTAATAATATCTCCATTTATCCCACTTACATCTGAAACTTGTGAATCTGTTCTCCATTTCCTGATTTTTTTTTTACTGAAATAAGTATGAATTATCAAGCTATAATTAATCCTGAGCTCAGTAACCTTTAGTATAGTAGTATTGTTTATATATTCTTCTGTCTCTTACTCCTTAATAGTACATTTATTATACAGTAACTTATTGGCTTTGAAGCTACTTTTGTTAATAAGAAAATGCCTATGAAAAGAAATATTGCATAGCCCCTAAATGTCTATGTCAGCAGGGCCGTCGCAAATCGAAAACCTCCAAAGATAAGGGGCTTAAATGGAACTGGGTATAGCTTCAACACAAAGTCGTTGTTGAACTGATGTTGCATATATAAATGTTTGGAGGTGACTATTTTTTCTTTCATAGACTGATTTCAGATAAAGGGCTAAAAAAAATAAAATATATATTTTGAATTTAAGCGTTTTTTCAAGATTTAGGACAATTTTACTAATTTTTGCTTCCACATGTGACACTTCCTGTATCTGTGCTTGAATTTATATCCATTATATTTAAGTATTAACATTTCTTAGCGTTATTAGAAAGATTTCCATATTCTTTATTCCCTGCTGGATATTCCATGGTCAACTGTAAGTGATATTATTAGAAAGTGGAAGCGTTTAGGAACAACAACATCTCAGCCACGAAGCAGGAGACCACGTAAAATCACAGATTGGGGTCAACGACTGCTAAGGTGCAACACTGATTCCACAGCTGAAGAGTTCCGAACTTCCACTGGCCTTCATGTAAGTACAAAAACTGTGTAGCGGGAGCTTAATGTAATGGGTTTCCATGGCCGAGCAGCTGCATGCAGCCTCACATCACCAAGACCAATGCCAAGCGTCAGATGGAGGGGTGTAAAGCACACTGACACCGGACTGTGGAGCAGTGGAAACGTGTTCTGTGGACTGATGAATCACACTTCTCTGTTTGGCAGTCAGATGGGCGAATCTGGGTTTGGCGGATGCCAGGAGAATGTTACCTGTCTGACTGCATTATGCCAACTGTGAAGTTTGGTGGAGGGATAATGGTATGGGGCTGTTTTTCAGGGATTGGGCTTGGCTCCTTATCGCCAGTGAAGGGTAATCTTAATACTTCAGCATACCAAGTCATTTTGGACAATGCTATGCTTCCAACTTTGTGGCAACAGTTTGGGGAAGGCCTTTTTCTATTCCAACATGACTGTGCCCCAGTGCACAAAGCAAGGACTACAAAGACATGGTTTGATGAGTTTGGTGTGGAAGAACTTGACTGGCCCGCACAGAGCCCTGCTATGAACGCCACCTGGAGAACATGCCGGCACTCAGATTGACGTAACTTTAAATGGCGACAGTTACATTGCTAGCATTAGTCGGGCAATGCAAAGACGTGCCAGCTCTATAATGTTTTGTACATCTTGTCGACCCTAACGCCAAGATGTGTTCTGAGTTATGCTCCAAAATACATCCATCTACATCCTCCCAATGCGGAGACATCTTCTAAACTCTGGATATTCTATTATTAACAATGGTCTCCTGTTAACCAGGGTTCTGAGTCACAGACAATAAGTGACATCTTTCCCATATATTGGAAACTCTGGAAAACTAGTAGCCCATGAATTAGAGGAGCAATGAGTCACTAGCCTTTTCTTCAGTATATGATATTTGAATCCACCAGCTCACACGATATGCAAGAAGAGCTATATGGTGATCACATGAGGGGTTTCTCTACACTGGACGAGCAGAAAGTGGAGGTACCTTGTCTTCGGGGATATGTTCCCTTCTCCGCTACATCTTCACATGGCTTTGTATTGGTCTGCATGGTCACACCCCTCCTGGGCTGCACTTACAGCATCAGCTTCCCCCCCCCCCCCAAGAACGTGCCACACTGAAACCAAAGATCTTTCAACAGCCTGGACTGGCCAGATAGAAAGACATGGTTATTGTTGACATTTTCCAGTGTGCAGAATATGATGCTAACAAAGGATTATGTATATCAGAAGCTATTAATTAAAATAAGTGTTACATCTGGAATGACAAGGTACAGAGAGGTCAAGTGCTCTGCTACCTTGATGCAAATCAACCATTACAAAATAAGATTAATCTATTTAAATAATATAAATAATGCCACAATTCACATTGAATTTTGTCAAGGCCCAGCTCTGTCTACGTCAGAAGAATGGAGTGGGATCCAGGAGGGTGACCTATTCTGCGGAGACTCTGGGAGCACTCCCCAACATTCCTAAGTCCCCAGACTTTCCAGGAGACTACGCCTTGCAGATATACCTCAAACTTGTCAGTGTCTTTTGGAACAGAATGGAGCATCTTCTCACCAACATCTAATGATGCGCTTTAATCCTCTACATAGAACTGCTGGGTCAACACTGATGAGGAAATATGAAGAAGATTATTATTTTTGGCCTCAGTTTTCTGTGGACAGTTTTCAGAAGAGCATATCTGAATATCCCATTACTACCACTATTCACCGCAGCTAGACATACTACCAATACCATTAACTAACCAATACTACCCATATTCACCGCAGCTAGACATACTACCAATACCATTAACTAACCATTACTACCAATATTCACCGCAGCTAGACATACTACCAATACCATTAACTAACCAATACTACCCATATTCACCACAGCTAGACATACTACCAATACCATGAACTAACCATTACTACCACTATTCACCGCAGCTAGACATACTACCAATACCATGAACTAACCATTACTACCACTATTCTCCGCAGCTAGACATACTACCAATACCATGAACTAACCAATACTACCCATATTCACCACAGCTAGACATACTACCAATACCATGAACTAACCATTACTACCACTATTCACCGCAGCTAGACATACTACCAATACCATGAACTAACCATTACTACCACTATTCTCCGCAGCTAGACATACTACCAATACCATTAACTAACCATTACTACCCATATTCACCGCAGCTAGACATACTACCAATACCATTAACTAACCAATACTACCCATATTCACCGCAGCTAGACATACTACCAATACCATGAACTAACCAATACTACCCATATTCACCGCAGCTAGACATACTACCAATACCATTAACTAACCAATACTACCCATATTCACCGCAGCTAGACATACTACCAATACCATGAACTAACCAATACTACCCATATTCACCGCAGCTAGACATACTACCAATACCATGAACTAACCAATACTACCCATATTCACCGCAGCTAGACATACTACCAATACCATGAACTAACCATTACTACCAATATTCACCGCAGCTAGACATACTACCAATACCATGAACTAACCATTACTACCAATATTCACCGCAGCTAGACATACTACCAATACCATGAACTAACCAATACTACCCATATTCACCGCAGCTAGACATACTACCAATACCATGAACTAACCAATACTACCCATATTCACCGCAGCTAGACATACTACCAATACCATGAACTAACCAATACTACCCATATTCACCGCAGCTAGACATACTACCAATACCATGAACTAACCAATACTACCCATATTCACCGCAGCTAGACATACTACCAATACCATGAACTAACCATTACTACCCATATTCACCGCAGCTAGACATACTACCAATACCATGAACTAACCATTACTACCAATATTCACCGCAGCTAGACATACTACCAATACCATTAACTAACCATTACTACCACTATTCTCCGCAGCTAGACATATCACTACCATTACCATGAACTAACCACTATTACCAATACTCACCGCAGATAGACATGAAACTGACACCGCAAGAAACCAAATTAGGGTAAGCACAATTCATGGTTCAGGAAAAACTGAAAATAACATAAATGACAAGTAATGCAGGAAAGCACAAATAGTTCAGTGTCACAACAAATGTAGGAGGTCATTTATGAAGACAAAAAATGTGTTTACAGCCCTAAGTACGTTCCTTCTGTGTGCGTGACCTATATTCCAGCATACACTGATTAATATGACATAATGGTCTTTTTCGGGATGAACACATTGCCTCTTCTACGCATAAAATGATTGGAACAGGACAAGATAATACTAATATCAGACTTTGTGGGAAAGAATATTCTATGTTACGGATTCTGCACACATGTAGACGTTTCCTTCTGACGTGGAGTTTGCGGTCCATTTTTGGCCACATAAAATACCAGATTCACACCTCAAGTGGCTACAATCTTATTTTTATCTCTAACAAACAGTAGTCAACCTAAGAGGTGAGAAACAACATGAGTCAGCAAAATATTACATGTTGGCAGCATTAATAGATACATTTTCATATTTTTATTTTGTACCCTAGTTACATGTTGTAATACATGAATATATGTAATTTATACACAAAAGTAAAGTAATTGAAAGGTCAGAGATTTGATTTATGAAGAACTAATAGAAATTGGGGTCAGGTCTGAGACATCACAAAAACCAATGCAAATAAAAACGGAGAGTTTTAAATGGTGACACCAGAAATAAATTGTGATATCCCTGACTGCTAGGAGATATATGTAACATAACATAGTAACAAGGATCTGATGGACAGGGATTTAGGAGAATAATTAAAACTAAAGAAGGTCACATCTGAAACGCACCCAAAGGGAATCTAAACAGACACAGTAAACAAAGTGCATTACAGGTCCCTTCCGGTATCACTGAACGGAGGAAATGTGAGGAAGGAGAGGAAAGTACCTAAGTAAAATTAAAGTGGGGGAGCGCAATGCATCCGGTGGGGGAGCGCAATGCATCCGGTGGGGGAGCGCAATGCATCTGGTGGGAGAGCGCAATGCATCCGGTGGGGGAGAACAATGCATCCGGTGGGGGAGCGCAATGCATCCGGGGCAACATCAGTGCAAAACCTGAAAATCAACATAAGTGTAAAAATCTTTGTCTTCCTTTTTTTAAGACTGTATTTTCATTTTGCTTTAGTCATTTTACAGTTGTCTTGTGCCTTATGATTGAAAACATTAAAATGCTCCGCTCATCTTCAGAATTAAAGGTTTTGTCTAACACAGTGTTTTAAGCCCTCTTTATAAAAGGTGACGTTATAAGATTTTCCCAATATAACAAAAAATAAAATTAGCCACGAGTGGAAACTAGAGAGGAGCCTGTGTGACACCAGCTTAAGAGAAACTGCTTTGCACACTGTAGCAATATTGTTGAAAGTAAAATCTATAGTTAGTCTGGACTGCCTGCTACTTGTAGTGAATAGCAGAGTGAAGGCTGGACTGCTTTTAAACTAAATTCATATTAGTTGAAGTTAGCCGAAATCTCCAGATCAGAAGTAGATAGGTTGGATACAATGTCAACGTAAATATTTTCTACTAGAATTCTGCAGAAAGATTAACAAAAATAATTTACAAATAATCTTATCAACTGGGGATATAAAATAAATACAATATGGAGATTTTGTCCTTTCCTGTTGAGATAAAATTCATCATCACACAGTTATTCTTGTTTTATTTCACAAACAAAAACACATGTGAGGTTTACAGCAGCAGAACTGAGCATTACCGACCACTGTTCATCAAAGGGAACAGGATTAATTTTTTATGAGAATCAGATCATGATAGGCGAGTTCTTCAGATATTTCTGGCAGGAACCCGTAACCAGCAAGGTGCCTCTGACACGCAGATGTCAGACAGCGCCAGCAGCAGGGTCTGTTTATTATACATCGAAAAGCCCTATTTATAATATAATAGAAGATAATAAATTAGAAAAATGTAATTATTTGAGTGAAGCATGTCCTTTTTATTCTGCAAGAGTTTTATCTACTTTTTTTTTTTTTACCATGACCAACACGAGGGGGGTGGGGGGGTGGGGGGTTGGGACAAGGGGAAGGGGGCTTAGTGCTACTGAATGCGAGTAACCTGTATATTGTAGCTATATTCTGGATATTTTAAGAATTAAGAAAATGATTTGTGTGAGTGTGCATGCTATAGTACTATAGCACTATGTGTGTATGGTATAATATATGAGCCTTTTATAAAATATTTTATGTACTATAACTTATAACATATTGTACTGTACATTGTGAGTGTATTGAGTCCACATCACCTGTACAATAGCATGTAGTGCCTTTTATACCTGGAACATATGATATATTGTAGGTACATTAAGCACCATGTTATACCATATTTAGGGGAACTATGAGAAAAATTACTAAGTAGTAGATAAACGGAATAGCCTCCTAATAGAAGTAATTATGCTAATATTATAGAGGAATTCAACCATGCTCGAGAAAGATATGAACCAATAATTATTATAGTTTAGTTAAAAGGCGCCCAAAGAATCTGCAGTTCCATATAGTGCGGCAGTAGAGCTTACAATTTAATGTGGAGCAGAGAAGACGACAGGAGGTGGAAGGCTTTCTTCAATATGAAAAAAAACCTAAGGATCAGATAGAGCCTGATGTTTTTAGGGATGTAAATGTGCAGATTATTTGGACTGTCACATTTCATCAATCTATATTATGATTAGGAGTAAAATGATGACTCCCCTGGACATTCACACAGTGTTGTACTGATAGGTACACATGATAGCTGATAGGTGGACAGATCTCACCAGTCAGAAGAAATCACAGAGTCACTCAGAAGAAACAAATATCACCTCAATTTATTGATTCTAAAGTACATTTAAATGTAGTAGAATCATTTCCTATAATCATCTATGTCCAGCATAACCTCTGTACAGCGCTGTGTAATAGGACTGTACTATATAAATACATAATAATACTAACCTAGTGGTCCCAGACTAAGGGGTCTATGCTGTAATATAATGTGATGCCAGTAATATGCACCATGGAGGCCCCAGCAAAGCGACCCCTCTGGTGCCAACAGTTTTTCCTATTTAAAGAAGGAAACGCTTCCGCTGGATCCCATAGAAAATGACAGAAGGTGAAGCAAAGCTTGAACTTTGCAGTCCCTATATTAATCTATGGGGACTGCATTAAGAACCGGTAAGTGGGTTATGGTAGGAGAAATCTCTGACACTAATGGCTGATCGCAGTTTAATGCAGAGACCCTTAACTGTGAACAAGACATTTAACATTTATTTCCAATAGATTTATATGAATCTATAGAAACCAATGATAGATCTTGCAGTTGCCAGGAGCAGGCTGGGCATGGGTTCATCTGCTCCCCCGGGACGTCCCATAGTGGGCCACCTTGGTCCATGTCACTGGGACGCTTGCATTTTTTCCCTTTATAATGTACCTAATAGGCTGCCAAATAGATTCTTGCCCCCAGGCTATCATTCGCCAGCCCTCCCCTGGCGGTTGTGGAGGAAAAGTGACATAAAAATTGCCTATAAATTCCACAAATTCCTGTACAAGGATCTTCCTTATCTGCTAAATATGTTGCGGTCTCTGGATGGAAATCAGTGGCTGCAGGAACACTAAGATGGTAACGTATAGAGAATCATAACAAGGTATGGCGTATAAGATGCTCTCATTCTTAATAATCCAGCCACTGAATGGGGAAGAATCCCCTGAAAAATTAGCATTAGTGGGAAGTACAGAGATACTCTACAATAAAGATCTCTCCAGGTTAAAGGTCATTAATGGGCCCACCAAACAAACAATATTGTCACCTTGTGCCTCTGTGTTACTAGAACACAGCACGTAGCTTAGCATGTCACTATGGCATCCACTGTGGCGTGTAACACTGTGTCCTGATTAGAGGACTGTTGAGGATCAGGGGAATATCCTGCTAAATGCAGACTAGGTGCAGGAATAGGGTATGATATGTGAATGAGCCTTAACAGGTAGAGATTGCAGCTTGTATCTTACATGTCCTGAGATCTGGCAAAAAACTGTTTTACTATATATAGTAGACTGGCACAGGGGTTGGCATTGTATACATGTAGAATGACACATATATAGTGCAACTCTTAATTAGTCTGCTGTAAAACATACTCTAGGAAGCTTTTCCCCACTGAGCTAAACAATCTCCCTGTTGTTAGAGTATACAAGGCAGGAGACCTGGGACGGATGTTAATAACTACATACGAGTGCTCTATATAGCGCTGTGTAATATGACTATCATTATATAATAATAATGTTTCATCTTATGACTTAATGATTTTATATTAGTTTTGTGTGTTTTTTGTGAATTTAAATAAAAATCCATTTTGAAGTTTACTTGAGGAAAGTGGGTGTGGTGAAAATAGCACATAATGTATCATCACCATTTATTTATATAGCAGATTGGAGCAGGCCTTGACATGGATTAGGAGGTTAGAATTAGCAGGACGGTGCATATCTTGGGCTGCTCCCAGTTTTATAGGCGGATGTATAGAATTTCTCTCCGTGCAAAAGGATTTCCATGGTTGCTGGAAATTGCTCATATTTTTATGACAGAAGAATAACAGAAGAAACTTTATTCTTTGAATAAATAATTATATCAGTGTTGAACGGATTTTAAATATTGTTTTTTTTATTTTAATATTTTGTGTCTAAATTTTTTTTTTTTACTTCTTATTACTGAAACTTGATCTAAATCTAAACTTTAAGTTACACTGCGTATGTGTCAGCCGGTCGGCCGTCTCACGCATAACTAAACAGTGGTGGCCACCGGCGCAGTAAGACTGCTAAGTAACATTTGGTTTTAGTATTTCAATAGGCTCGTAATTGATTAGAGAGAGCAATGAGAACCTTGTTAGGGTTAGTGAAAGTTATTGTGGGACTATTAAACCTTAACTGCAAGTTGCTTTATGTAAAAGATCTAGTAGTAAGATTAATTAATACACATGTACAAGCTGTCCTTCTCTCAGACAAAGGTTCCATCATGGATGACAACTTTTTTCCAATGTGCACAAAACTTACTGTCAGCAACTATTATCGCATACCTAGTATTAGAGAACATTGAAATGACAGTGAAGTAGATGACAATAAGCAATTACACAACAATTAAAACAATACCTTGTTAGGCTGCTGGTCTGATCACCAACCCACAGAACTAGATGGCGGAGGTCTTCACCTATAGCAGCCGCCTTTCCCTTAGAACTTGACTGAGACTGGGTAGAAAGCAGCGGATAGTCAAACAGTATCTGAGGTCAAGGGTCACAGGCAAGCAGGGTAGTCAGTAAGCACACCAAAGGTCGGGGTCACCGGCAAAGTAGCAGAGTCCAAGGTACAGGTCAAAGGGTCAGGGTCACGAGCAAACAGGCAAAGTCCAGGCAGGGGTCATACACAGAGAATCCAACAGAGTATCCACAGGACAGGGAACAACAAACAGGAGCAGGTCAGCAAGACTGGGTCAGAAACGCTATAACCGGCAGGGAGGCTAAGCCCTCCCTGCCTTAAATACGCAGAGCAACCAATCAGGGCTAAGCCCTGTAACAATACACATGCCCGGACTAATTAAACAAGGCCACATTTTTAATTATAATAGTACTCAGTTGGGCTCCAAGAGCCAGATGGCAAGTAAAAACAGCTGGGTAGAGCACCCGGAAAATAGGTGCTGGGGAGAACACTGCATAACTATTGATAAGACTAGGGGCTAAATGTATCAAGCTGCAAGTTTACGGCAGGTTTGAAAAGTGGAGATGTTGCCTATAGTAACCAATCAGATTCTAGTTATCATTTATTAAGTACATTCTACATAATGATATCTAGAATCTGATTGGTTGCTATAGGCAACTCCACTAATTACGTTGGACTTGTAGATTAAGTACTTTATTCACTTCAACAGGATCCAAGAGTTAACAACATCTTGAAATCGGATCATTACATTTTGGTAATTGTGCTTGATCCTAGGTTTAAGAGCCATGTCTTTTCTTTCTTTCCAACTGACCCAGATCTCAAGACATGCAATGAGTTCCTGGTCAGCAAGCTGACAGCTCAAGTGGTACATGACACAATGACGTCTCCTCCTTCAGTTTCACTGGAAACTGCTGCTAGGAAAAAAACTTAGCTTTCCCAAGATGCCAAGTGGTGATGCAGATGACTCTGCACAACATTTTGACATTTGGTCTGGTCAAGTTTTTTATTTACATTTTTGTTTCCTTGACTTTAACCCACTATGCACTTAAACATAGACTTTAGCACATGAGGCAGAGGGATTATTATCATCATGACTGAGACTGGAGAGTGACCAGAACAATGCCACCCCTCCTGTTTCTGTATGAGCTATGGTACAGTACAATGTCACTGGAGACATTTGCCTCGTTTTGCCTCGTTTTCAATTCCGAGGGCGCGCGAAAGTGCCGAGCTACTCGGATCTGCTAAGTTCAGGAGTGTTCGGTTCTCGGGGAACCGAGCCTGAGCATCTCTAATTATAACAGAATAAACCATTGTTTCTCCTATTAGAACAGTCTCTATGTAAGCACTACAGCCAGCAGTGTGTGTTAGACCACTGACCACCAGTCTGACCAGTCCTGCCCAGTGTGAGCAATAACCTCCAACATCTTTCAATATTATTACAAAGTATTACAACTGCCCCCACCTGGCTACTTCTTAATGACACCCGGCTGGCAACATTTCAAAATTAGGATAACACTAGTTCTGCATAGTTCTGATAGGCTGAGCACAGCTACATGTAGAATATAATAATGTGAGCACTCACTGCTCTTGAAGAAACACAGAGATTTCACATGTCTATCAATTTTGCAGTGATAGGGATGATTTCATCTCCTGATATACATTGTGCTGCCGGGGGACCCTGCTCCTTCCACTAAATAACTCAGTCTGTGGCTTCCTGCTGCCTCCATTCCCCTCCATACATCATGTCACTGCCCCTGTCACATGCAGCCCTGTCCTCACTAACACATCACTTATCTCCTGATATACTCTGTGCTGCTGGGGGACCCTGCTCCTTCCACTATATAACTCTCAGTCAGAGAGGGGGACAGAGAGAGAGAGAGAGAGAGACACGCTGAAGGAGGTGGACAGAGAGAGAGAGACACGCTGAAGGTGGTGGACAGAAAGAGAGAGAGAGAGAGAGACACGCTGAAGGAGGGGGACAGAGAGAGAGAGAGAGACACGCTGAAGGAGGGGGACAGAGAGAGAGAGAGAGAGACACGCTGAAGGAGGGGGACAGAGAGAGAGAGAGAGAGAGACACGCTGAAGTAGGGGGACAGAGAGAGAGAGAGAGAGAGAGACACGCTGAAGTAGGGGGACAGAGAGAGAGAGAGAGAGAGACACGCTGAAGGAGGGGGACAGAGAGAGAGAGAGAGACATGCTGAAGGAGGGGGACAGAGAGAGAGAGAGAGAGAGACACGCTGAAGGAGGGGGACAGAGAGAGAGAGAGAGACACGCTGAAGGAGGGGGACAGAGAGAGAGAGAGAGACACAGACACGCTGAAGGAGGGGGACAGAGAGAGAGAGACAGAGAGACACGCTGGAGGGGGACAGAGAAAGAGAGACACGCTGAAGGAGGGTGACAGAGAGAGACACGCTGAAGGAGGGGGACAGAGAGAGAGACATGCTGAAGGAGGGGGATTGAGAGAGAGAGACACGCTGAAGGAGGGGGACAGAGAGAGAGAGAGACACTGAAGGAGGGGGACAGAGAGAGAGAGAGACACTGAAGGAGGGGGACAGAGAGAGAGAGAGACACTGAAGGAGGGGGACAGAGAGAGAGAGAGAGAGCAACGCTGAAGGAGGGGGACAGAGAGAGAGACTGAAGGAGGGGGAGAGACACACTGGAGGGGGGAGAGAGAGAGACGCTGAAGGAGGGGGACAGAGAGAGAGACGCTGAAGGAGGGGGACAGAGAGAGAGTGAGACGCTGAAGGAGGGGACAGAGAGAGAGAGAAGTTTAAGGAGGGGGACAGAGAGAGAGACGCTGAAGGAGGGGGGGCAGAGTGAGACGCTGAAGGGGGGGACACAGGGTGTGAGATGGCGAAGGGGCGCAGTGATAAAGAGGCACAATGTGATGGTGAAGGGGTCTAAATACATCTTACGTCATTTTGACCCAACTATTTAAAAAACGGGACTCCCTGGTAATTAATTTTGCTTAGGGGTGCCTTGAAAAAATTATGGTGACCCTAAAGGTGCCTTGAACTGAGAAAGTTTGGGAACCACTGGTCTACACTTTAAGTTGCAGCCATGACTGTTCCAGGCACTCAAGGCCTCGTGCGGAGTCGGACGTACTTGAAAGCACAAAAAACACTTTTTTTCCCACAATGCAGATGTGCAGTAACCAAGGATGCATCTGTTCTCTGATTTCAACGAACCTCCCCATCACAACGCTTTGCCACTTGGGGAACCACAAATGCCAATGTGCCCATGGCCCGCTGGGCACTATAGTGCACCAAGGAAAAATGTAAATAAAACACACACACGGGTTTAAAAATAAATGTATTTAAAAAAAACAAAAACAAAACAAACTTCCCTACACATCCTCCATTCTAATGCTCATAGAGCCAGCCTGGCAGTGATCTGTTATAAATCCATAGATCCTGGGCTTGTACAGTCTGTGCTGAAGTGGCCTCCGTGGTGCAGTATGTGGATTAGATCAACGTGGTGTGTAACATAAACATTATTACAGTCACTTCCTATTTTATGAATGCGCTCACAGCTTCCTGATGTGCTTTTCAGCTGTTAACGAGTTACCTGCTGCTGCTGGTGTTGTAATGTCTGGGAATATTTTCTTTGTGTAGTAGGGGCGGGAGATCAATGAGGGTTTCAGGGGGTGATGAGTGAATGACGATGAATAAAATAGCAGATTTATAGTCTGGATGTCACAGAATGAATTAGAAGGAAAATAAATAATAAAATAGAAGGAATTTAATCAAGACTATTTACAAGTCTGGTAAATTTACTTAACAGTCGGGGAAAAAGTGACACAGTAACTGTTAGCAGTCGATGGACCGTTCATTTCTCGTACTGCCTCAGCCTGGACTACTGCGTTGGGCAGCAGGTGACCAATATTCTACTCTCTAAAGGACCCGCCAGAGCCCCAGTCCATGTAGGAGTCACACTGCACCTTTCTGTCTGGGCGCTTGGATGAACGGATGAGACACTAAGATCACCCTTCGGGGATTCCCATCTAGCTGCCACGACAACTTCTGTGAACCTGGGGAAACAAGTGTCCTGGCTCTGTGTCCAGCAGCCAGTGTGATACCAAGGCATAATGCCAGACAACTCCTCCGAGGCGGGCGCGGAAGCCCAAGGCGTTCAGGGACATAGTGAGCACAATCACTCACTATTACAGTAGCCTTATATATATAGTAGCACAGTATTGTCTAATATATAGACAATACTGTGCACTGTGTGTACATGTTCATATGAGTGGTTTATAGTTTATATCTGGCACTTACTTACTACAGGAGCCACAGAGAGAAAGGTTCAATGTGCGAGAAGGATGGATTTCCTAAAGTAAGAAGCCACAGAGAGAAAGGTTTAATGTGTGAGAGAAGGATGGAGTTCCTGAGGTAAGGCATAGTAAGACAGACATGCTTAGGGTGTGAGACAGTGCTTGGACAAAGGAGGACTCAGTATCTCAATATATGAAGATGCTAGGGATGAGGTGTTGGAAGGTATACTTGATTAGATAGCTTTAAACTTACAGAGGACTTTATAGGTATTGTGAGGAAAGATGGGTAGCCATGAGAGTAATTTAATGTGTCAGCTAGTATAAATTTTGTGGAGAGATAAAATCTGCTGAGTTTAGAGAAGACTACAAAGTCCACCCTAAACTCAGTCCAATTAAGTCAATTAGGGTTACATAGACCACGTATAGAAGAGGATCCAGCACACAGCTTTGTGGTACATGCATTGCTGCATGTGTACCTATGTCACATCTACTTGCGTTATTTAATGTACCTGATTTACTGGTTTTATTGAACTTTTCAGACTTTTTGCAGCTATCCAGACTCCAGATTTTTGCTGACCATCACCCTGTTTTTAACCTGTTTTCTGACTGTTTCATTTCTACCTGCTTTGACCCTTTCTTGATTAATGTTGAGACTGTATTTTACTCTGTTAGTTACTAGACTTCTTGTGGGACTTCTGTGGGGACTAGAACCTCTTCATATATTGCAACATGAATGTTCCACTCGAATATCTGACTGTTCATGGACCCAGGATAGGATCCGCTTGTCTATGCAGCCAGGACAGCACACCACACTATGTAACACAATAGGAAAACCTGTGTCACTAGCAACCTGATGCCCAGGTTTTCTGGATTTGTTTCTGCAGGAGATAACCTTATGTAGCGTAGGGAACTCAAAGCTGGAACGAACCATAGAAGACTGTTGGTTCACCAGGTGCCAGTTCTAACAGGAGACTGAACCCACACAAATGTGTGAGATGATGCAGGAGGATGATGCTGTGGACGAGATCAGAAGCATTTCGTGCTGCTGTCCCAAAGATACAGTGCACAGGAACAGAGCACTAGGTAATGCTGACAGAAGATACTGCAGACAGGAACAGATCACTTGTTAATGCCAGTAGAAGATACTGCAGACAGGAACAGATGCGGTGACAAGTGACCTTCACCTGAAAGATGAGCATTGATCTGGCAATTTGCAAGCAGTGGTTCTGGGATTAAGTAGGGAGAACTGTACACTGATAGGCTGGCTAAATCATGTGCCTGAGTTGCTGGAGGCTGGTTTGTCAAAATGGATCATGTGATACAATCCAAGATGGCAACGCCCATCCTCATCAGTTATTTATATAGCGCCACTAATTCCGCAGCTGTACAGAGAACTCATTCACATCAGTCCCTGCCCCATTGGAGCTTACAGTCTAAATTCCCTAACACACACACACACAGACAGACTACGGCCATTTCTGGTAGCAGCCAATTAACCTCTACCAGTATGTTTTTTGGAGTGTCGGAGGAAGCCGGAGCACCCGGAGGAAACCCACGCAAATACAGGGAGAACAAAGAAACGCCACACAGATAAGGCCATGGTCGGGAATTAAACTCATGACCCCAGTGCGCCCATGAAGCAGAACAGCAGAGAGTGTTTGCTTATAGATGAGTGGAGGACTCAGGAGGGCCATAGGAGGGGCACAGATGGCCGGAGCTGGTAAGTGGGGATAAGACCTCGATGTGTGATATTTATCCACTTCTGACTGGGAGCTGGCATGATGTGCTCTCAAAGTGGGTAGTACGGTGCTGAGAGAGCCCCCCACCCCCCACAACTACTACCCTCCATAGCACCTTACTGCTTCACTCATATAAGTCTGCAAGTTAGTGACCGGTGATGGACGTCATCAGAAATATGGCAGCATCCATGGATTAAAACAATACAGCCAAAACATGGTTTGCTGGAGAACATCAGTCTCATGCAGCTAATGGTCTACTATGCCTATCAGCAACATTGTGATCTTTATTTCTACTTTATACCAAGCACTTTTATTGTTCCATGGTTGATGTTAGATTTAAAGAGAATTACACTTATATTTCACTTTGTATAATCATGGAAGGCAGGTGGAAGAATACAAGGCAACTGCTCACCCTTTGTTTTGACAGACAAAACTCACAGCAAATATTTTGTGTTTATTTACACCATAAAAATACTTCAGATTCATTTTCAGAAATGACGGTTTGGGCAAGAGACCAAATCAAAAACCACACTGAATTATGGTTTTCAATACAGGTAATAGCCCAATGATTTTATACACTGTCTGAATATTTAAGTTATACTTTCAGTCTAGCACAGAGGAAAGTTCTGGCTGTTCATTATATCTTCTATCTATCTATATATATTTATATTTATTACAATCAAATAGAGAAGAACGAAGCCGTGGCAGAATTTCCCTGTTCTGCAAACACAAAATATATGTATATATTGTTTGAGCTTTGCTTATCTATTCTGCAGTGCATTTATTAATTATGATGAATTTATCATCTATATATAAAGCAATAATCAATAGATTGTGCTGTGTGTGTGATTGGAGGAGATCTGTGTGGGACACTTAAATTTCACTTACAAATTAGGAATGAGATGAAAACTTCATGGAACGGTTTTGAAAATGTAGCAACTATTTTAGAGTCACCACAAAAACCCAATTGAATTGCAGTGATAAAAACCTACATGGCTGGCTGATGGTAGAATAGTGACTATTAATTACATGCTAAATAATGTAAAACTGTCACGAATCACCATAAAATATATTTATTAAATCACATTAAAAAATACTGATAGGTTCGTATGATATTAAATGCATACATATATAATAATGAGATGTTAGTAGACCTATAATGTAGCCAACCAAAACACAATAACAAACATATATATGTGTGCACAATCTATTGGAAAAGCACAATTGATGAGTAGCTATAATAGCAGAGTGCACTGCGACTACAAAGCCATAAAATGGCCAATGGAATAAAATAAATGCAATCCCCTCATATCGCTACAATATAAAGTCCATACCAGACAGCTGTCACAAATAGTAGCAACATCCGCTCTCGGTGGGCACTATATAAACAACATGAATTTGAATAGTTTCTCTGTATTTACGGTCAGTATCTTACAGTATTTATCAAGTTTCATATTTCATTTTCATGAGAGATTATTGGTAATGTTTGACCTGGAAATATCAGTCATCTGCCTTACTGCCCCCTACAACTTGCTGACTGTATCATCATCATCATCATTTATTTATATAGCGCCACTAATTCCGCAGCGCTGTACAGAGAACTCACTCACATCAGTACCTGCCCCACTGGAGCTTACAATCTAATGCCCTAACACACACACACACACACACACACACACACATACAGAGAGAGACAGACACAAACAAACAGACACACACACACACAGACAAACAGAGAGGGGAACAGACAGAGGTCAATTTTGATAGCAGCCAATTAACCTACCAGTATGTTTTTGGAGTGTGGGAGGAAACCAGAGCACCCGGAGGAAACCCACGCAAACACAAGGAGAACATACTAACTCCACACAGATAAGGCCATGGTTGGGAATCGAACCCATGACCCCAGTGCTGTGAGGCAGAAGTGCTAACCACTAGGCAACTGCACTGCCCAAATCTAACTATTTGTACCCCTACAATTTACCTACTGTAATCTTTCAACCGACTGAGTTTAACGATAGAACTTACTGACAAATCTAACTCAAATACATCAAGTCATGTTTAGAGGTAATTAGTTATAGTGTAACCAGTGAATTTCATTGCTGACTGACTCAAACCCAGTTTACGGACTGATCCTGTTATTGATTGACCCCAGAATACCACAGTGGTGGATATGACTGACAGATCCTACATGTGTGTCACATACATGAGTTATTTTTACTTCCCAAGTTTAGAATTGCCCTTTTCCTCCCCCGTCTAGAATTTCATTAGCTGTGTTAACCTCTTATGTTCCAGGAGATAACAATATAGAGGGTGTTTTCTGGACAACTATTCCGTTCAGTGTGAATATATACCCTGCTCTGTGTTGCATGAAAGGAATCATTTCATTTAGTTGCAGGGTTCTCACATTTGTAAGAATGACTGGAATTCAAATTCTCTTTTCAAAACGGTTTTCTCCAAAGACAAAAATTAAATTAAACTTCTTGAGGGTCACTAGAATGAGGCCATCTAGACTCAAGAAAGCTAATTATATTGCTTGTCATCGAAGATTTAATTACTTCTTAAACAGAGGATTGCAATAAACTCTCCTTTAGCCATATTAGGCAGAATAGCTAATAAGAATGATTGGGAGATTGCACTGTTGGATGATAGCACAGCTACACAGCGTGAGCAGCTTTTGGTGTAATTATCGTAGTGATAGAACATGTAAAAACTCTGGACCTGGTGTCTGCTGCAGACCTTGCATGGGGCCCATACCAGCCCACTAGGAGGAACAGGGTATTAGTGGCACTAGCCACGCCCGCAGATTGCCCCTGTCATGATGTGACCACTCCCACATTATGAGGTGGACACGTCCCTGTACCAATTCCAAATGATTGCAATGTTAGGAGATATGGTGACCTGAAGAGCTTGCAATTCTTGACTACATGTCTGCTGTTGTAAAGGGGCTTTGAGCACATGGCTGACATTGATCATGCTCTTGTTATTTATTATTATGGTAGCAATGCAAGTTTTATTCTCTTATATCCAATAGATATGCATTATGTAGGTGCTGTAAACACGTCCAATACATCATCACAAGAGTCACAAGCTTATTGTGGGAAGTGTACACATCCTGCACTTACCCCTGTGCTCTGTAAGTACATCTACGTCCTTCCCAAAAGCTCTTACATCCAGCACAAATTTGTATTTCTTTAATTACACCTCTTCATCTAGAAAATCTACCAACGCAATACATTTACATATTGAACTAATATTATTACAAATGTTGCTATATTTGTACATACAGTATGAGAACAGATACGGTTACATACAGCAGGTACAGTAAGGATTATGGTGCCTTTGTGTCTGATAGATTATGGTTATTGTAATTCTATCACATCCTGTTATATAGAGTCAGAGGAGCCCATAATAGATCCCATGAGTCCTAATATGTGTCATGTCTGCAGAAATTGTAATTGCATGATATTTTGTCAGTTTAATTATATAATGGCTGCATTGTATAGTATTTTTAACTGTTTTCCATAGAAACAATGAATTTCATTTTTTAATTCAAGTGTTCACTGTTAACATTAAGAGAAGCAGTGGTAACAAATACAATAAAATGCCATTTATGCTCCAACAGGCAACATTTTACAGTTTTAAGTGTCTTTTGTGTTAACTGTGAGCTGTGAACGCTGAACAGTATTTCAGCAACTGCCAAACCCAAAGAGATCCGTCCCACAAATCACAATCATATTCTAAACAAACAGAATATGATTAATCTCTGATTATCTCTAATCACAAGATCACATTCAGGTCCCTTCATTACAGAAGAGGAAGAGTCCAATGTCCCCTCTACAAGGTGATACAATGATCTCAGTTGGAGAAAGAGTCAGGTGTTAAATGCTCTTTTATGCACCTTGTTTATGGGGCAGCTCATGGCTAAGATGGCGGCACCAATTTTTGCAGTGAAGTGCAGGATGAATGGTTTAAATGAGGGGTGGGGAAGGCGCTTTTACAGTGGCGTATTCTCCTGGAGGTCCTGGAGATCTTGTTCCTACATTCATAGTGGGACACGTTGAACTTTCCCGTTTCACTTCGACCGATGTAATAAATAGCTTCAAACCCACAGACGCATGTAACAAAGACCCTCCTTCAGCCCCTCTCTCTTTTCATTAAGTTAAAACAGAGCAGTATTTTAAGTGAACAATAAGCTTAATTGACTAGAGGTCCTAAACTGAAGTCGTTTGGACTTTGATGTGACTTTTACACCAACTTGCTAAAACTAATTTGATCTGTCTTCTTGTTTAAACTGAAATTTCACAAGTAAAGACTTGATTGTAGTCTACATTGATACCCACAGCTATAGGCCTAAAACCTTCGGATAAACGGTACAGGGGAAATTTCATTTCATTGTTTTCTGGCTCACAGCGTATGAGCTGTGGACAACATGTGCAATCATTAATACTAGAGCAATCTGCTCAGTATTTACTGTAATCTTGTATCTTTGGTCCTAAGTTCTGCATTGATCTTCAACTGAAACATAATCATCAGTCATAGAATAACAAGCGCCGGACAAGGAGACATTATTAATTAGGAAACCAGGGAGGAATATATTTTTAATGTTCATCTGACACCACATTTGTGTCACAGACATTAAAATCCATTTCTAAAATCCACATAAATACATGATTTACTCAAACATTGTTATAGAAATGTGGGCAGATAAGCGTCACTCCTACTTATATATTATAATGCAATTCTACGTATGTATTCTTGGAAAATGGATAACTTGTGTCAGTAAGTTAGGTCTCACATTTCCTACTATCACTGTCCTTTTATTATATTGCAGAATTTTAACAATACGTTGTCATTAATATTTGTTTATAGCCTTCCAAAAAGGGATCGCAGAACAATCTTCTGACTGGCAAAGAAATGTCCCAAATTCCCAATGTGTGAGATCACACAGCATCACCAATGGATGCTAAAGAGCTTCTCCCGATGAAGGAATCAATAGTAACTAGAGATTTTGTTATACATTAGTCCATGCACCACATTAGTTAAGTGGTATTGTTTTCAGTTCTCACTTAGTAAAGTGAATATAGGTTGGGAGATTAAGGACATTAAGGTTTAGCTGGGACCAGATTGTGAGCCTGATGATTAAAATTGTTGATAATTGAAACATAGCACTTAATCCAGATTGGAAAATTTGAAGGATATAAAGATTACAATTAGATGCAGGCCATGTTGGTTCAATAGTGGGGGGTTATGGCCCCTTCAACACTCCGAGCTTAAATCAGAGTGGAACGCAAGCGTAACTTGCGATTGAAAACATCACACACAAGTGTATGTATAAATGTACGTGTACGTGTAAGTGTACATGTAGGTGTAAGTGTAAGTGTACGTGTACGTGTAACTGTACGTGTAGGTGTAGGTGTACGTGTAAGTGTACGTGTAATTGTAAGTGTACATGTAGGTGTAAGTGTACGTGTAAGTGTAAGTGTACATGTAGGTGTAAGTGTACATGTAGGTGTAAGTGTACGTGTACATGTAGGTGTAAGTGTACGTGTACATGTAGGTGTAAGTGTACGTATAAGTGTAAGTGTACGTGTAAGTGTAAGTGTACATGTAAGTGTAAGTGTACATGTAAGTGTACATGTAGGTGTAAGTGTAAGTGTACGTGTACATGTAAGTGTACATGTAGGTGTAAGTGTACGTGTAAGTGTAAGTGTACATGTAGGTGTAAGTGTACATGTAGGTGTAAGTGTACATGTAGGTGTAAGTGTACGTGTAAGTGTAAGTGTACATGTAGGTGTAAGTGTAAGTGTAAGTGTAAGTACACTGTATGCAGAGTGGAGGTGGTGTCCAGGTCTGAAAGAGAAGCACCACTCAGACTCTTTCGTCCAACTTGCCAACATGTACAGAAACCTTTATTTTATATGTTATGACCGTAGGGCCTGATTCATTAAGGATCTTAAATGAAGAGGATGCTTATTTCAGCCTCCTGGACAAAACCATGTTACAATGCAAGGGGTGCAAATGAGTGTTCTGTTTGCACATAAGTTAAATACTGACTGTTTTTTCATGTAACACACACATATCAACTTTACATTTCAGTGTAAAAATAAAGCTATCAAGTATTTGTGTGTTACATGAAAAAACAGTTAGGACATATTCATTGCTGGCATTGGCTGAAAAGACCACAACTCTGTAAACCCTATGGAGAATGTGAGCGCTTACACACTACATGATCGGAAGGTGATTGGAACAAGATTATTAAACAGAACCAACCAAATGAAATGACAATCAGCACTTTTGAACGACTGTCGTTCATCGTGTCAGTATACACACTAATGCGATATGTGACCAAGAGGTCGTTTATCGGGTGATTGTACCTACCCTTAATCATTGAGTCAGATAGGACAATAACGAGGTTATGAACACTAGAGAAACAGAACAAAGTTGCTTGATTAGTCAAAGTGGGTGACGCCAGTGGGTGACGCCAGTGGGTGTGCGCCCGATGTGGATGGGATGCGTCACATATAGAAATGAAAACAGAGACCTGTGTGCGCCATATTGGGTGACAAAGAGGAGAAAACACATCCACCTGATTGAGTATGGACAGCTTCATGTCACTGTTCTTACTCCACTGCCCAACTTATCTTGTTTTGTATGCTGGATGCAATTCTCAGCATCTGTTCTTATTCCACGTGCACAGTACCACTTCTCATTCTGTTTGTGTTCTTTTTCCATGTGTGCTATATTATTGTTACGGCTATCAGTACTATCATAAACTTGTAGAACAAGATGGAGAGGTCTTCACCTATAGCAGCCGCCTTTCCCGTAGAGCTTGACGCGCTCACAGGTACTCAGATGCCCCCAGGTCTTATACTCAGAGTAGTACAAGTTTATGAAACGTACCATAGCACTGAGTAGCGGGAGATTGAAGAAGAGTAGTCAGGAAACAGGCCAAGGTCTCAGGTCCGAAGCAGGTACCGTGGTCAGGAACAGTCAAGATGTCAGGGCTGGCAGCAAACAGGGAGAGTCAAGAAACGTAGCAGAGGTCAGGGCAACAGGCAAAGAATCAAAGTCCAGAAAAACAAAGTCAAGGGTCAAACACGGGTAATCCAACAACGATAGATACAGAGCACAGGAGCTGGTCAGGAAACAGAAACTGCAAACTATATTCCTTTAGGGAGGCTAAGCCCTCCCACCTTTAAATACACAGATGAGCCAATCAAAACAAAGCCCCCACACATGCACAAATCAGCCCAGCAGGCTGTTAATGAATTGGCCCCTTGTTGCGCACGCACCTGGCTGTCAGATTAGTCGGGCCGCAGCGGTGAAAGAAAGCAGCGTCCCGGCTGTTGCCTTGGTGACAGCCGGGACGTGTGGGCGGAAGTGACGTCCCGGTTGTCATGGTGACGGCCGGGACGCCAAAGGCAGACAGGAGAGAGCCGCGGCTTGTGACAATTATACTGCACAGTGAAATTTATCATGTTCTGGATGCAATTCTCAGTAACTGTTCTTATGCGGTGAAGTGGTAGCACATCTGCCTCACAGCACTGGGGTCATGAGTTCAATTCCCGACCATGGCCTTATCTGTGTGGAGTTTGTATGTTCTCCCTGTGTTTGCGTGGGTTTCCTCCGGGTGCTCCGGTTTCCTCCCACACTCCAAAAAAAACATACTAGTAGGTTAATTGGCTGCTACCAAAATTGACTCCTGTCTGTGTGTCTGTCTGTGTGTGTGTGTGTGTATGTTGGGGAATTTAGACTGTAAGCTCCAATGGGGCAGGGACTGATGTGAATGAGTTCTCTGTACAGCGCTGCGGAATCAGTGGCGCTATATAAATAAATGGTGATGATGATGCATGGACAACTACACAGTACTATTTCTATTTACTCTTTATATTGGCTGTAATGATCTATTCCTATTTAGTACATGTGGATAACAGCACAGTGGTTTTCTTGCTATGTGTTGATGCACAAACAGGACATTGTGTTATCTTGTAGTAATAATCTTCTGATATTCTCCAGAATTCTAGTATTAAACATGATATAGTATTATATCAGTATATCACTATTAATATGTGCTACCATCTGGGGACTTGTGTGATGTCGCAGGCCTACTATAAGTATTATCAGTGTGTGTATGCCAATACTACCATATTATTATTATCCTTTATTTGTTAGGCGCCACAAGATTTCCGAGGCGCCGTACACCATACAAACATTACACTATACAGGGTGAAACAGCACAAAACAATAAACAAAAATACCAATACTTCAGAAACTCCAGGCTAGTTCAGCAATAAACATGGAGCAGAAGAACAGGTATGGAGACAGGAGGGAAGACGGCCCTGCTCATTTGAGCTTACATCCTAAGGGAGGGAAAACAGAAAGACACAAGGGGAGCCAGAAGAGGCAGAGGGGAGAGCGAGTGGAGGTGAAGGGGTTAAGTCGATGGTCGGTAGGCTTTAAGGAAGAGGTGGGTTTTCAGTGCACGTTTGAAGGAGCACAGAGTAGGAGAGAGGTGGATGGAACGAGGGAGGTCATTCCAGTGAAGGGGGGCAGCACGGGAAAAGTCCTGGATTCTGGAGTGGGAAGAGGTGATAAGAGTGGAGGAGAGTCGGCGATCATTAGCTGAGCGCAGGGAGCGGGCAGGAGTGTGAATGGAGAGGAGGTTAGAGATATAAGGGGCAGTAGAGTTGGAGAGAGCCTTGTAAGTGGTGGTGAGGAGTTTGAAAAGGATTCTGTAGGGGATATACCAGCTTGCAGCGCTTAATCTGAACTACAAAGCTTGATGTACACTGGATGCACTAAACATGTTGCTGGGGGCTCACATGACAGTGTACAGTTCTACAAAATGACCTTTACCGTGAATGCCGAAGGCTGGACGGCTCTTCCCTGTATCTACTCATCATGCTCCCCGGAGCTTTTACACCATGACCTTTTGTACTAAATCTTTCTGTGTAAAATGCTTCTTCCTGCACTTAGTCCATTCCCCTAATGGATATGAAAGCATCTAGTGTATAGCATCTCGGTATCATCTTTTCCAAGCGATGCAGAAATAGGACCACCAGTAACTCCTATATTCCAGCCGGGGTATCCTGTCACTGCAATCTGATCTGCTTGCTGAACATTCTCACAAGACGTTTCTCATTTTCTAAATAACGTTTAGTGTTTCGCTGACAGAAAAAGACGTTATCATGTCAGTAACAAAACGTTAATCATAATCCCAGATTGAGCCTTGTACAGATATCAATATGGATGCAAATCGCATGTCCTTGCAGCAATGATGTGTCTTATTTTTAGTGTATATTTGTAAAGCACTATATATATATATATATATATGTATGTATATATGTATGTATATATATATGTATATATATATATGTATATATATATGTATATATATATGTATATATATATATATATATATATATATATATATATATATATATTTATATATCACACATATACAGCAGCATATATCTGTGCTCCACACCTATTTACCCAACAATATATGTTTCTCAGGTAAATAAATAATTATTGGCAGCATCTGAATTCCAATTTTCTGCTTGTGGTCAGAGTTCAGTGCAATGTTCTTTAGAGTTCTCATTGAACTGCAAATGCTCAATGGTATGAATACCTGGAGTAATATCACACAAACGGGGGAATTCAATTGGCCGCGTTACTGTAAAACGTAATGTGGCCTGCACACTATTACCGGTATTACGGTAATAGTGCTCTTAAATACAGTTATTACGGTCATTTCAACGACGGCTTTTTGCTCGCAGCTCCCTGGAGCTGTGAGCAGAAAGTTGGATTGATTTTACCGTCATAACGGTAATAGAGTTATTGCAGCGCTAATCTGTGAGGAAAGTGTCTGACTATGAGAAAGATAATATTTACACACTGAGCTATGAATGATTTGGAAATACAGGTAGAAGCTAAGGACCTGATTAATGTCTGAATGCCACTTGCATGTAAGTTGCGTGTTTAAAAAGATCACAGAACCTTTGCGTAGTTCCAGCTGTATTTTCTCTAAGCACATCTCAAGATACGTTTAGTTTTGAATAGAGATGGGCGGGTCCGGTTCCCCGAGAACCGAACCCACCCGAACTTTGGGTATCCGAGTACCGAGCTGATAGTCTCCTGCCCGCTCTGAATTGAAATCGAGGCCGAACGTCATTGTGACGTCGTCGGATCTCGGGGCTCGGTTCTCGCGATACTTGAAGATTATAAATACACGCCTCCTCAGCAATCCATCGCCATTTGACATAGGGAGAGAGTAGGGTGTAGTCACAGGCTGATTAGGGCAGGGACAGAAAATACAATATTCCTCTTGCAATTGCTCTAACAAAAGGCCCCCCCCCCCCCACCAGGGGCTTGCTGCCGACAGCTGCACACTGTGCAGGTCCGTTCAGCAGTGACAGTATGCTGCCTGGCTGCTTTGATTGTGTTTTAAATACAATCAGAGCAGCGGGACAGCACACTGTCACTGCTGAACGGACCTGCACAGTGTGCAGCCGCCGGCAGCCTAAGAACACAGAAAGGGGGCGGGGCCTAAGTCGCCCCCCCTAAAACATATATACATGGATCATTCCATGTCTCTCTACCCCACCTTGTCATCCCCCTATTAACATATATACATGGAATATTCCATGCCTCTCTACCCCACACACCCCACATGGCCATCCCCCTATTAACATATATACATGGATCATTCCATGCCTCTCTTACCCCACACACCCTACATTGTCATCCCCCTATTAACATATATACATGGATCATTCCATGCCTCTCTACTCCATACACCCCACCCTGTCATCCCCCTATTAACATATATGCATGGATCATTCCATGTCTCTCTACTCCATACATCCCACTGTCAACCCCCTATTAACATATATGCATGGATCATTCCATGTCTCTACTCCACACACCCCACATGGTCATCCCCCTATTAACATATATACATGGATCATTCCATGCCTCTCTTACCCCACACACCCCACATGGTCATCCCCCTATTAACATATATGCATGGATCATTCCATGTCTCTCTACTCCATACACCCCACATGGTCATCCCCCTATTAACATATATACATGGATCATTCCATGTCTCTCTACTCCATACACCCCACATGGTCATCCCCCTATTAACATATATACATGGATCATTCCATGTCTCTCTACGACATACACCCCACATGGTCACCCCCCTATTAACATATATACATGGATCATTCCATGTCTCTCTACTCCATACACCCCACATGGTCATCCCCCTATTAACATATATACATGGATCATTCCATGTCTCTCTACTCCATACACCCCACATGGTCATCCCCCTATTAACATATATACATGGATCATTCCATGTCTCTCTACTCCATACACCCCACATGGTCATCCCCCTATTAACATATATACATGGATCATTCCATGCCTCTCTACGACATACACCCCACATGGTCACCCCCCTATTAACATACATACATGGATCATTCCATGTCTCTCTACTCCATACACCCCACATGGTCATCCCCCTATTAACATATATACATGGATCATTCCATGTCTCTCTACTCCATACACCCCACATGGTCATCCCCCTATTAACATATATACATGGATCATTCTATGTCTCTCTACTCCATACACCCCACATGGTCACCCCCCTATTAACATACATACATGGATCCTCTTATGCCACTGTGGAAAGCAGCTTCACACATGCGCATATCTGAAACTGTCCTGGCGAAACTCTACCACTTGGGCCATAATGGCAGAGGCGACTGAGTATCGTTCAGCTGCCTGTCATATTTTTCTTGTTAAATTGAAGTGATATCCGTACCACTGTGATCCGAACTCTATAGTTAATTAAGCCTCTTAATTACAGAATTGCTTTCATATAAACACTTTCAAGGAAATATCATTACTATGAACAGATGAGCCATGGTATCATCTATGTTTCAGTATTTCTAAATTTAAACTAAAGGAATATTGTGTTTAGGTCAGTGATTTAATTTTGTTAGTAGTGAAAGAGTTAACAGACACATAAAATCATGTTTTTATTTGTACACGGTCATGTTACAGGTAATGTTTCCAGCTTATGCCTTGTACATTAATTTACATAACACATTTCACCAATGTTGTATAAGTCTGTGAAGCTGGACAACATTTGGGTTGATACAGAGCTTACAGATTGCATTACAGCTTATTTTGATCACCCGGCGTATCACTACATTGCTGATAATTGGCCCATTAAGTTGGTACGATTCATTTCTTATTTAGTTGAAATTAATTAACATCCAATTACTTGGCCTACTTAATAGCTAATATCCTTGGACAATTTTCTTCAGTCGCTCTATGAAGGACATGATGGGCCTAATTCATTAAGGATAGGAAAGCATTGCAACATGGTTTTGGCCAGGTGCCTAGTTACTCCTTTTTTGCTTTACTCTCCTTAATGAATCAGGCCTGATGTGTTTTATTTCGGGAGGCACAGTAGATCTGATAGAATTGGCTTTATTTTATTTTTTTTGGGTTGCTATTTTCTTAAGCATTCTATGACTATATTTTTACATTTCCTTTATATTTACCTAATGTAATTATTAGGGATTTATGTATATAAAGTATCTAAAATATGTCAGAGGGCACAAAAAAAGGTGACAGATATCACTTGAGTATCCTCATAGGCTGTGCAGAGGAATACCATATTATTTATAACAAATACTGTACACTGACATGTAGTAGACAATCCAACAAATACCAGGTGTGGCTGGATTACTTATAAATAACTTATTTGTGACTGGATCATGTAAAAATAACTGGACTTTTGAGACAGTATGTCATGTTTGTGTTTTGCAACTGTCTAGAGACAGGTAATGTCTTGTTAATTAGACCTTTTCATCGCTCAGTGACCAAAACGTCTGTTGAGCTTGAAAGACAGGAGGAGGTAATTATACTTGCTGCTAGACTCCCTATGCAAGTGATCACAGATGAATGTGAATTTTGCAAGTTAAATTGCGCTCAATGCTAAATTATAGAAATGTTATATTCTGATGGTAAACTTTCAATAGAAAACCTCAGACGTAGTGGTGCCACACTAGCAGCAATGTAAAAAGGTGTTAAACCCCTCCAGGCTGATTTATGTGCAGGCTGCATGAATCAGTCTGGATTGGTTAAAGGGACAGGAGGCTGGATTAACTCCTGCTAAACTAGTGTCCAAAACTGTATTTAAAGAGCCCTGTTTTATACTGAAATGTATTATACCATCTGTACTTCTGGATAATACTAGTATCTTAAACTAGGATTATTATGGCACTTGAGCTAATAAAACACCAACAGTGCTTTAAGAACCTGCTTTGACTACTTACAACTACGTACCGTGCTGTAATTCCTGTGACCTGCAGATTAGACCAAATCGAATCCGTTATCCAGCTGTTCTGAGGTTGGGACCCAGCATTCCGGTACCAACATTCTGCCCGCTACCTGCAGCTCTGGCCAGTGTGATAGGCCAGGGGAATCTACACAATCCATCGAATACTAGATACACAGTACTGGGTATAATCCATCCAATACTAGGTGCACAGTACTAGGTACAATCCATCGAATACTAGGTACACAGTACTAGGTACAATCCATCCAATACTAGGTGCACAGTACTGGGTACAATCCATCCAATACTAGGTGCACAGTACTAGGTACAATCCATCCAATACTAGGTACACAGTACTAGGTACAATCCATCCAATACTAGGTACACAGTACTAGGTACAATCCATCCAATACTAGGTACACAGTACTAGGTACAATCCATCCAATACTAGGAACACAGTACTAGGTACAATCCATCCAATACTAGGTACACAGTACTAGGTACAATCCATCCAATACTAGGTACACAGTACTAGGTACAATCCATCCAATACTAGGTACACAGTACTAGGTACAATCCATCCAATACTAGGTACACAGTACTAGGTACAATCCATCCAATACTAGGTACACAGTACTAGGTACAATCCATCCAATACTAGGTACACAGTACTAGGTACAATCCATCCAATACTAGGTACACAGTACTAGGTACAATCCATCCAATACTAGGTACACAGTACTAGGTACAATCCATCCAATACTAGGTACAATCCATCCAATACTAGGTACACAGTACTAGGTACAATCCATCCAATACTAGGAACACAGTACTAGGTACAATCCATCTAATACTAGGTACACAGTACTAGGTACAATCCATCCAATACTAGGTACACAGTACTAGGTACAATCCATCCAATACTAGGAACACAGTACTAGGTACAATCCATCTAATACTAGGTACACAGTACTAGGTACAATCCATCCAATACTAGGAACACAGTACTAGGTACAATCCATCTAATACTAGGTACACAGTACTAGGTACAATCCATCCAATACTAGGTACACAGTACTAGGTACAATCCATCCAATACTAGGTACACAGTACTAGGTACAATCCATCCAATACTAGGTACACAGTACTAGGTACAATCCATCCAATACTAGGTACACAGTACTAGGTACAATCCATCTAATACTAGGTACAATCCATCCAATACTAGGTACACAGTACTAGGTACAATCCATCTAATACTAGGTACACAGTACTAGGTACAATCCATCTAATACTAGGTACACAGTACTAGGTACAATCCATCCAATACTAGGTACACAGTACTAGGTACAATCCATCCAATACTAGGAACACAGTACTAGGTACAATCCATCCAATACTAGGTACACAGTACTAGGTACAATCCATCCAATACTAGGTACACAGTACTAGGTACAATCCATCCAATACTAGGTACACAGTACTACCACTGAATTGGGTGTGGCTGCTAGGGAGTCTGCAGGTGAGGTCAGGCATTTTCTACTACTAATGGCCGTAAATGTTGCTGCTTAATAAGATTCAGTGCTATTATGAGAGTACTGAGTTCACTAACATTACCCTCCCCCTCGCACTGGTGACGTGTGCCCACCACCAGCTCCCCCAAAGTAATACACAATAAAGCCAACTGTAATCTCTATGCGTGAAACTCCAGGAGCCATGGTAGGGATGAGTGCCCCTGTTGGATGGCCGATGGCAATAAACAAGAAATCGTGCTGTAATTACTGTGAGGCAGAGTTGGACATAGATCTACAGTGTTAGGCTGACGGTCTGTTCACAAACTTACAGAACTAGTTGGTGGAGGTCTTCACCTTTAGCAGCCGCCTTTCCCATAGAGCTTTATACGCTCACCGGTACTCAGATGCCCCCAGGACTTAACTCCAGGCGTGGTGCAAGTTTGTTATACAGAACCATAGCGGAAGGCCAGGAGACTGAGTAGATGGCAGCGGATGGTCAGATGTAAGCCGAGGACAGAGGTCACTAGCAAGGCAGAATGGTCAGATAACACGCCAAACAATAAGGGTCACAGGCAACACAGCGGGGTCCAAGGTACAGGCCAAAGGGTCAGGGTCACAGGCAAGTAGGCAGAGCCCAAGATACAGGCAGGGGTCATACACAGAAGTCAATCCAAAAGGCTTACACCAAACACAGCACAGGAGCAGGTTAGCCAATAGGAACTGGACGCTATAACCGGCAGGGAGGCTAAGCCCTCCCTGCCTTAAATACAGAAATCAGCCAATCAGAGCCTAGCTATGAAATCACCCAGTCCCTGCTAAGTCAATAAATAAATAAATACTAATTAGCCCGCAGGCTTGCTGATCCTACAGCACACACACCCAGCTGCCCTGTATTGCCAGGACGCGACGCTGGACTGCTTTAGCATCTGACCGTTGCCATAGCAACGGTCGGGCCAGACCTGGAAGTGACCCAGGCAGACCAGAGAGCGAGACGCAGCGACTGTGAACACCGCCGCGGCTCATAACATACAGCAGACATTTCTGTACTACACTTACACACCAGAAATACATTTGTTGCATATTTTTTATATCGTTAACGTGCATCTCCTTATCATGGAGAAGAGGAGCAGGGGTGGGCAGAGGCAGATAAGTGTAGGCCAAGCACAGTAAGGGTGAGTTCACGTAACTGTGACACAAACATGGAAGCATCCCCCAGGAGGTATACTTCTATGCCCAGTAGATGCAGGAGGCTAGCACTATGTATCCGCTTCTGATTGGCTGTATGATGGACTGACCTTTCCAGCTGATGGTAGCTAATTCATTAGCATTGCAGAGAATATATATATATATATATATATATATATATATATATATATATATATATATCATCTATTTGCATCACTCACTTGACCTTTACATTTGGACTACTGCAGGAATTGTTAAAGGAGAAAATTTTGAATTTTTAAAAAGGGGAAAAGAACAGATGTTTGTATTTGTATTGTATTTGTTAATTTGTGTTTATTATTTAAATTAAAAATGTGACTTTCAAATCTATTAATTACACTGTCCCGGCACTGTTCTCTCTTGTGTATATGACATTTAGTTACATTATTATATTGTGTACAAATAGGGTAAAGGGGCTTTGGCATTTACCCCTAACCATGTCCATTCAAATCTCTATGTTATCATGGGGGATAAATATGCACAATACCTAATGAACACCTGGTGCAAATATTGCTGTTTCTGAGCTAGACGCATATTGAGATGGATCTGACTCCACACGTACACAGAAATACGTTTTTTCTATGTGCGCCTTTTCCCTGGATTTGTTCTGAGCATAAGAGGCCACCTCTACATTAGGCTCTGTGAGTAAAACTCTAGGAGGCCTGGTACTGTGCACACTGCTTGTGCTGTGATAAGGAATAATGAGGATCCCTTCAGCAAATTACCTGCAAGAAGGGTAACACAGCCTTTAATAATAGTAATAATTACTGGCCAGTAATGCCCTGGCCCAGCTCTGTCCCATGCCTTCGTCTCTTTACAAGTAATGTCCTGGCCCAGCTCTGCCCCATGTCTTCATCTCCTCACCAGTAATGTTCTGGCTCAGCTCTGCCCCACGCCTTCATCTCTTCACCAGTAATGCCCTGGCCCAGCTCTGCCCCATGCCTTCATCTCCTCACCAGTAATGCCCTGGCCCAGCTCTGCCCCATGCCTTCATCTCCTCACCAGTAATGTCCTGGCTCAGCTCTGCCCCATGCCTTCATCTCCTCACCAGTAATGTCCTGGCCCAGCTCTGCCACATGCCTTCGTCTCCTCACCAGTAATGCCCTGGCTCAGCTCTGCCCCATGCCTTCGTCTCCTCACCAGTAATGTCCTGGCCCAGCTCTGCCCCATGCCTTCATCTCCTCACCAGTAATGTTCTGGCTCAGCTCTGCCCCACGCCTTCATCTCCTCACCAGTAATGCCCTGGCTCAGCTCTGCCCCATGCCTTCATCTCCTCACCAGTAATGTCCTGGCCCAGCTCTGCCACATGCCTTCGTCTCCTCACCAGTAATGCCCTGGCTCAGCTCTGCCCCATGCCTTCGTCTCCTCACCAGTAATGTCCTGGCCCAGCTCTGCCCCATGCCTTCATCTCCTCACCAGTAATGTCCTGGCCCAGCTCTGCCACATGCCTTCCTCTCCTCACCAGTAATGCCCTGGCTCAGCTCTGCCCCATGCCTTTGTCTCCTCACCAGTAATGCCCTGGCTCAGCTCTGCCACATGCCTTCATCTCCTCACCAGTAATGCCCTGGCTCAGCTCTGCCCCATGCCTTCATCTCCTCACCAGTAATGCCCTGGCTCAGCTCTGCCCTATGCCTTCATCTCCTCACCAGTAATGCCCTGGCTCAGCTCTGCCCTATGCCTTCATCTCCTCACCAGTAATGCCCTGTTCTGAGGACATACCGGACTTGCTTGCTTACGGTGTGCGTCTCCTTCACTGCATGCGGTGCTGCTGGGTTCTCTAATCCCCAACTGTGTCTTCTCTGGGGTGCCATGGTGGACGTGCATGCCCAGGGGTGAGGGGGTCACATGACCAGACTTCCTACATAATTGGTCTAATATATAAACTCACTCTTTGCACTGTTAGGGTTCTATTTATCTTTGATAAGTGCATTGTTTTTTGGCTTCATAAAGCTGTTATATCTAGTGCTGCCAACTAGTTGCTATATTTATGGTACAAGTGTTTCTGCTATATCTCATCCAATGCTACATTCCTACTGCTGCTATATTCCTTGTACAGTTGTCCCTGAATGTTATATTCTGTGTTGCAATCCATCTGCTGCCATATCCGGAGCTATCTTCAAGAAGAAGACCAGCATCCCATTAGACTCTGTACCTCTCTATCTTCATGGTTCCTGAGATCTACTCCAACATGTAAATTGGTCACGTTGAGAAACAAGAAGTGCCTCGAACTTAACTCATGTAGTGTCTCCAGGGTTTGGTTCAAAATACTTTGACTACCTCAGCTCCTACTGTTCCTGTTTCCTGTGTCTTCTCTGGCAAGTCATTTTCAGCTTCGGATTCCAACCCCTGCTAAATATGACAGTGATCCCAAAACCTGCCCTAGCTATGGGGATGTACATTAACGCATTGGCATAGGTCTCACCCCTTTGGGAGCACAACAATCTGTTACTTCATAATTGCACTTTTTGATGAGCCTAGACATTTGTCTTCTGCAGGAGTTCTATTTCTTCTACAAGGCACTCAATTGATTGGCTAATATGTGATGCAGTTTCACACACTTTCCTCTGCCTTCTAGCAAGCTCTCTGACATAATTAAAGATGAATTTGCCTTCCATGAATTACCATCTTCTCCTGACAATCTGATTTCAGCAATAGGATTGATATTCGCTTCCGTGAACACACTCAAGAAAGGGAGCAAATTATTAAATTAGCTCCTTGTGTTCAGACGCCTCAGTCTCAGGAGGAACCGATGCAAATAGGATGTTCACATTTATCATCTGAAGAGCCTGAAAGAAGGTTCAAAAACAATGTGTGCTTATATTGTGCTGAGTCCTCATATAATTGCCAAATATCCCAAGCACTCAAAAAACTCCAGATCCTAACCAGTACCTCCCATTAGGCTGGGTTAGGGATTATGGAACTGCATTCCAATTTGTATTATCTATTCCATTGGCTCCATTTCCTTGCTGGCCTTTTTGGATTGGGGATTTTTATTATCCAGCATTTACTTTCCAAATTAGCTATTCCAATGATTCCCATAAAAACCTACAAAATTCATTACTGCTATTGATGGTTATAGAATCCCTGGTGCTAATATTCAGTTCCAGACTATCCCTCTGACCTTATAAGTATGGACATTATATTGTTGTACGGTCAGAGGGATATTCTAGTCATCATGGGGACTACCTTGGCTTCAGCTTCATTCCCCTACGTTGAACTGGCGTACTGCACAGATTTTAACAATGACCAGTACAGGAGAGGCAGAGCAGCAGGTATAAGTAGGGAACACCCCGATGCAGGAGATAATTAGTGACCCAGGTTAACCCCTAGCAATAACAAAGGAAGAAAGCACAACAGCAGCACCTCTGGTGAACAGAGGTACTGCCAGAATATATACAATGAACACAAATATAAAGTCCTATAGTCCTGGATGCAGGAGCTGCCAATGGAAAGCAGCATGCAATCCAGAGGCTGCAGGCAGATCCTGACAGATAAGTTTTTGTCTCTGCTCTCGTTTTCAAACAACCAAATCCAGCCCAACTGTTGTTTTCCAAAGTGTAAACCTCTTCTGTGTGCATAGAAGCTACTCTTGCCCAACAATCATCTTCTGGGAAATATAATCCATGTGTTTGTTACACAAGAATATTTCTCCCCGTCGAATGAACTATACCATTGGGATAAAGAATTTTTTGCAAAGAAACTGGCCTTGAAAAATGGAGACATCTTTTGGAGGGTCCTTGTTTTCCTATTACTATTTACATGGACCAGAAAAATCCTTTATATCTTCAAATGTTTAAATCCCCACCAAGCTCATTGGTCACAGTTTTTCTCCAGGTCTGACCTTTGTGTCACCTTCTGCCCATAATAACGGAGTAATAAAGCTGACACACTCTCTTGTTCTTTTGAAATCAAGGACATCCCCTTCTAGATCTGCAATCTCTTCATCTTACAGCTTTATCTTCCACCTCCAGGCAAGACTTTTGTACCAGAAAATCTATGGAAAAATTTTCGCTGGTCTCACATCTCCCCCATTTTGGGCCACACAGGAATTAAGAGGACTTATAAGCTCATTTCAATTCATTTCATTTCAAGACGTTATTGGTGGGATACACTTCGGAAGGAAGTTAAAGATTTTGTAGCAGCCTGTTAAACTTGTGCCCAGCACAAAACTTCTCGACAAGCTCCATTGAGTCCATTACTTTGTTTGTCTCCTCCAGATAGACCATGGTCTGATATCACTATGGATTTCATCACAGACCTTTCTAATAGCAAAGGGTTTAATACCATGTGGGTAATGCCGTACCTATGCTCTAAGGCTGCGCATTTTATTCCTCTTGTTGGTCTTCCTAATGTTTCAGCACCATTTCTAGTTCTTCATTAAATAATTTCTTTTCTGCTATTCATCCTCAGTCTAACGGTCAAGTGGAGCCAGTTATCCATGATTTAGAGACCTTCATAAAAATGTAATTTGTTAGCTAACCAAGACAACTGGGCATATCGGTTATCATGGGCAGAATTCGCCCATAATAATCATTTTCATAAGTTCTCCTCATTCACTCTTCTGCGCTACCGGCAGTAGATGCTCTATTTGGCAAATTCTCCAAAATTTGGTGTTCAGTCAAGAAGAGTCTCATGAAATTTTCGGCTTCTTACAAAACGTTGATCAGTTCCCAAAATATGGCTGCCTACTCAAAATATTTGATTACACCTTCCCAGCATGAAGCTTGCACCAAGATATATATTCGACCCTTTTAAATTCTGCAAGTTATTAATTTGGTGGCTTTCAGGTTACAACTACCCTCTACATTGTGAATCCCTAATGTAGTCCATGTCTCACTGTTGAAACCACTTATCAATCGATACTTCTCTATGTCTAGTGCACTTCACGCTTTAGATTGCACATCAAACTGAAACATTTGAGGTGAAGCAAATTTTGGACTCTCGCATCTCCAACGGGAGTCATTGGTTCCTCATCAATTGGAAAGGAAAAGGTCCTGAAGAGCGCTGTTGGATAAAGGTGGAAGATGTTCATGCTCCTCATTTTCATCATAAATGTACTTGTAAAACATTCTTAAGGTGCTTGGAGCTCACCTTTAAAAAGGAGGGTAATGTCCTGAGACGGACTTCCTTCCTCCTGGTGCGTCTCTTTCTCTGCTTCACGACCTTGCCGGGTTCTCTTCTCCCCAACAACATTCTCTCCAGGGTGCCATGCTGGCATATTTCAGCTGCTTCCTTTCTTCTGCCGTATCTTGAGCTATCTTCATGTACAGCCATATTGCTAGAGTCTCTATCCCCATATGTAGATCGTGCTCAAGACCCACTCCAAGGGCCGCAGTCTGCGTGGAGACCCTTTAGAATCCGTGCACTAGCTGTGGTTGTGCAATCTTGAGCTGGTTCAAGATTCTTTGTGATTCTTGATAGAAGATCTTTATGACAGTATTAGTTCCTTAAAGCCTACCAATCTTCCACCTAACCCGTCCTACCTGCCCCTTATCTCTCCCTTACACGTCAACTGGCTCCCTTTTTGTGCTTGAGTTTTGTTCACCCTCCCTTAGGATGTAAGCTCATTTGAGCAGGGCCCTCTTCCCTCCTGTCTCCATATCTGTTCTTCTGCTCCGTCTCTACTGCATCAGCCTGCCTGGAGCCTCTGAAGTTTGGTATTTATTGTTTACTGTTCAGTTATGTCTCACCCTGTATAGTCTACTGTTTGTACAGTGTACGGCGCTGCGGAACTCTTGTGGCGCCTAATAAAGGATAATAATAATAAAAAAAATAATAATGTTCTAAATCAACTTTACATTTCAGTGAAAAAAGAACCGGTATTTTCGCAATATGAAATACTAAACTATTTTGCACCCCTTGCACTGTAACACAGTTTGTCCAGGAGCAAATTTAATCCTTGACTTGCATTAACAGATACACATGCACACGGAATTAACAGATACACATGCACACTGCATTAACACACAGATACACATGCACACACTCTGACATCTCCTGCTTTAGTCTAATGTTCAATAGCCCCATATCTTAATTTTGTCTAACCCATTAAGAAACAGACTTTTTTTTTTTAATTTAAGGCCTCATAAATAGGACCTAATGATATCTACATTAATACCACTACAGACACTACTAAAGCCCACACAGAGCCGGATTTAGGCCTCATGGGGCCCTAGGCAAGATATTGGTTTGGAGACCCCCCCCCCCCCCTGAAACAATCCATAGCACTATATGTTAGCGTGGCATATACTCCTATAGTTAAGTAGAAGGGTAAGCTATATGCCACCGCACATCACACTGCTCCTCCTGCATCAACATGCGGCCCCTCATTATTGTCCTTCTCATCACACTGTGCCCTCTCTGCCCAGCACCTTCACCCCCTCTCTGTGCCCAGCACTTTCACACATGCCCCCCTCTTACACTGCAGCTTCAATCTCACACACACTAGCTCTCCATCACAGTACCCCTTCTTCTTACCTTTATCTGTGACTCCAGGAACAGCTGCAGCTCCTGCACACTGACTACCATAGAGATCCAGCGCAGCCCACCTAACACTGTGTACCATGTGACCGCTGCCACATGACCCTGTGATGTCAGTGACCTGGGAAGGTAGCTAAGCTGAAGCAGCCCCTCCTCTGACTCGGGTGCCGCGAGTCGGGGGAGGGGCCGCATTATTTTTTGCTCTCCTAGGTTGCCTAGCTGTAAATCCGGCCCTGAGCCCACACATTAGACCTTGACCAAATTATTCCCACACACAGTCATGTCCGGCAGCCAGATATTACATTACTTCACCTCCTGTTTGTTACAAACCTTCATAGAAAGCCAATCTCTATTACCTCACACACTACACAGACCCTTTTTCTGCAATCATTGAAAACCTTTCTCCATTCGTATTACATCACTGCCAATTGTCTAAGCTCCTTTCTCACCCATTGTCCTATTCCATACACCCAACTGTCCTGATTTAGGCAGGACGGTCCCAATTTGAGGGCTCTGTCCAATCATCCTGGTCGGAACAGCTTTGTCCCGCAGCTGGGAAATTTGGGAGGTATTCTCTATTTACTGCTGCTCTGCATGCTGTGCCCGGCAATGATGGTGTTTGGGGGGAGGGACAGGGCAGCCTAGTGCTTCAAAACTGATCACTCCCCCATTGTGACATGGCCACATCCCTGTCCCCGATGCCGTCTACCCAAATGTTGGGAGGCATGCTATTCCGAGTAAAATTCACTCCCACCCTTATGTGGGCAGCACGGTGGGTTAGTGTTAGCACTTCTGCCTTACAGCACTGGGGTCATGAATTCAATTCACAACCATGGCCTTACCTGCGTGGAGTTTGTATGTTCTCCCCGTGTTTGCGTGGTTTCCTCCGGGTGCTCCGGTTTCCTCCCACACTCCAAAAACAAACTGGTAGGTTAATTGGCTGCTATCAAATTGACCCTAATCTGTGTGTGTGTATGTATATTAGGGAATTTAGACTGTAAGCCCCAATGGGGCAGGTACTGATGTTAGTGAGTTCTCTGTACAGCGCTGCGGAATTAGTGACTCTATATAATTAGATGTACACATCTAAACCACGCTCAACCGACAAACTGTTATAACCTGACAACTACCAGGTTACATTTACTTCTACAGAATAATTGTGAATGTTTCCCAGGTTACAGAGTAGTTGAAGTGGAACAAAATGTGGGTTTCTCTTTGTCATTATTCCACCTCTGATTCCATCACCTCCAAAATTAATACTGAGACATCATAATCCTGTTTAGCAATTTGGTCGCTTACGAAGAAAGTATTGATTATCACAGAAAAACGGCAAATTACCAATTAATTTACAGAAAATCTGAAGATTCGTCATCTTAATTTGTATTAGTTTTATTTCATGCCATATGCCTTTTAAAACCGCAGCAGATAAATGAGATAATCCCACCACCCTCCTATTATATGTGTGAGCTCTTGTGCTTCAGATTTCTAAGAAAGACGAGTTGTTATGGCAATTGTGCCTAGCAACGGCCGATTCTGTGTAGTCATTTAGAACCACTTTATACTGTGAATCCAAGATGTGGAGAAAAAGACAATGAAGATCAATACAACTAAAAAGGATGCAGTCACCGGAATACACTCTATGTTTCTATTATATCGCAACAGTATAACAGTATATAACCTTGACATAGCACATAAAAAGCTATTGTGCCTTGTTACATAACATAATAACTCCTCCTATGACGTGATAATATGTCTTGTCTCCTCATAATATCTGACTGACATCATGTGCTGAAACTTAACTGTTTTATTGAGGTTAACATCTAATAGAGAGAGATGTGGTTGAGGGTGGGGGTGGGTTAGTATCCAAAAACTTCAACATAGAAAACATATCTCACAATATAAATTACCCAGTTATGCAGCAAATGTACAAGTTATCATATATAAATTATCATTGATGCTGTCAGTAAATAACTCTATTCACATGTGTGCAATTGTAAATGCTTAAAAAGTCCACAATGAATTTGGTGAGTGATCTGTAGTCTTGTTTATAGGTGTAATGGCTCATAACCACCAAATGAGCTCTTAGAACGGTTAGTGTTGTGGTCTTCACTTTTAGCAGCCGACTTTTCCCGTAGAGCTTTATGTGCTCACAGGTACTTGAATGACCCCAGGTCTGAAGCTCAGTGTAGTAAAAGCTCATCTATGATGGCTGTAGTGCAGATGGAACCGGAGGCGCGAGCCCAGACTGGAGCGGGTGTTCAGTGGCCGGCCGGGGTCAGAGGTCCGTAGCAGGCAAGGAAGTAAGGTTGGAGCCAAGGGGTCAGGGCTGGCAGCAAACAAGCAAATCAGCATTCAAGCAGAGGTCAGGGCCACAAGCAAAACTGCAGTATCCAGTATCCAAGCAAAGGTCAGGGCAACAGGCAAACAGGCCAGGTCCAAGCTACAGGCAAGGGAGCCTCACAACAGGAGGTCAGCCAAAGACAGGAGACAAAACAGCAGGTCAGCAAACAGCACAGACTGAACGCTATAACCGGACGCAGCGCTGATTATGACCATGGTGACGGCCGGAATAGCAGAGAGGGGAAGTGACATCCCAGTTGTACATAGCAACAGAACCAGAGGAAGCGAGCCACGGATTGCAGCGGATCGTTACAGTAAACCCCCTTGAGGAGGGGTTAAGGAACCCCGACATTCCGGTTTGTTAGGAAATTGCTTGAAGAACCTTTTGATAAGTTTATCAGCGTGGAGACGATTCTGTGGAACTCAAAAACATTCCTCCGGGCACGGCCCTTCCACTGGACCAAGAAGGGGATTTGTCCTTGAACCCACTTGGAGTCAAGGATTTTTTCAATCAAAGATTCCTGACGTCTTTCTACATTGACTGACCGAACTCTCTGTAATTGATGACGTGTAAAGTTACTTGAGTAGCTGACAGGCTTGAGCAGAGAGCAATGGAATGTGTTTGGAATCTTCAGAGAGCCAGGAAGCTTTAGCCTAAAGGCCACAGGATTAACTTGCTTAATGATGGAATAGGGGCCAATGAATCTAGGTCCGAGTTTTTTACAGGGTTGTCTGAGCCGAATATTACGAGTGGAAAGCCAGACCTTCTGACCTACTTTGAAAAAGCTGATTCAATGGCGTTGATCTGCAAACATTTTGGACTGGATCGAGGCTTGCCTTAAGCAGACTGAACTTTAGAGTGTATGTCTGGTAGACCAGAAGGGTTAAGAGATGCCTAAGAATTGGAACTAGGGTGAAAACCAAGGTTGCAATAGAACGCAAAGGTACGAGTGGAAGAATGACAGGATTTATTGTATGCAAACTCTGCCCATGGTAATAAAGCTGACCAGTTTGAGGAATTCATTAGTGTACAAGTGTAGAAATTGCTCCAGTGATTGATTAACCTTTCTGTTTGTCCATTGGATTGTGGCTGGTACGCTGCAGAAAGGCTGATGTTGGTTCTGAGGAGTGCACAAAAACATTTCCAGAATTGGGCAACAAACTTAGAGCTGCGATCAACGTCTGAATGAAGGCCATGGAGCTGTAAGATCTGCTGGACAAAAAGTGGCGATAGACTCTGCGCAGCAGGAAGTTTGGTTAAGGGAATAAAATGGGACATTTTGCTAAAGCGGTCAACCACTACCCAAATAGTATTGTGCCCCTGCTGAACATGGAAGATACACAATGATAGACAAGTGCGTCCAAGGTCTATTAGGGGCAGATAACGGCATAAGCTGACCCGAAGGGCAGTTCCTGGGGGTTTTGCTTTTAGCACAAGTTTCACAGGACATAGCAAAATCTCGAACATCCAAAAGACATGGTAGGGCACCAAACAGAGCGTGATAGCATTTTCGTGGTCGTAAAGATACCAGGATGTCCGGCGGTGTTATTTTCATGAGCATTAGTGAGTACAGCCTTCCTAAGGTGAACTGGTCCAAATAAAAGGTTTGCGGGTGTCTCAGAGAGCCAACTTTTTGAAATCTGCAAAGAGTTATACCCAAGTCCTGGGCCAACCCCGCGTGAATAACGGAAGGTGGTATAATAGGCAGTGGTTCCGGAGCAGGTACATGGTAGACCTCATGCTCCTCAAACTCAGCCCCACATTCCATTAATTGCCCCCAAACCACCCCATCTTAAATAGTCCCCACTATAAAATTACTTCCAGTCTACCAGGAAAAGTCCAGGTAGGCTGTATGGCCAATCCACCCCTGTCAGATGCTACATATCATTAGTTTAATTGGTTTAGATATGATAAATATGGCAAATCACAAAGTCATTTATTAAACAAAATATATATAATGTAAGTGACTGGAATGTGATTACAATGAAGGCAGTAGAAGTGGCGGTATGACATACCCCGTATGCCCCCCACTTCCACCACTGTATATATATATAGTATATTTTTTTTGTTTAAACAGTGGAACTGGAAGTAACTCATCACTCTGGATATTTTGTGCCAGCAGAGCAATAATATATTAATATAATGGTAAGTTGTGATAAGTTATTTGTTGCATTGATAAGCGGCAGTGCCAGCTCAACAGCTCAACTTATAGGCTTCCTTTAATTTAGAACACAACCTTGTAAATTAGTGATTTCTTTTCTTTCATATGTAGGTGAGAAATAATGGAGGAACAACTTCTCTCCGCTTTACTGATGGTTTGTTTGTTTTTTTGTCTTTTTAAACAGAAAAAAAATCAAACTGCATTCATTAGCAAATTAAAGGTTTAATTTAAATCATCCATGATTATACCCTGGGTCATAGCTCAGGCTGTAAGTGTATTTCACCAGTCTAAGATTATCTGGTATAGCAAGAGCGCCCTACTTGTGACTGGGGCGCCCTGCAGACATCAGCACACTGACAACGTTTTGTTGTAAATCAAACGTACATTTATTGTTTGCAACACAATAAACGTCAACACTTCTTTTCAGGATGACACCAGTAAGCAGTTCCCTTTGCTTACACCTCCTGGTGACCCTAATGCTAACTAAACATACTCCACCCTCTCTCGTAACTGACCAACTAGTTCAGCATCAGTCACAAACATCAACACCACAGACTTTAACTCCAATCACACTGCAAACCAATCACAGACTACAAATCAATAACACCCATAAAGTGCACGTGTCTCTGTGTGCTATGGGAAAGACTGTGTGCAAATTAACCTCTGTACGCAGACTTACCGGGACCTCCCCTATCCCCATGCAGGACAGCTGTGGCAAATAGGCCTCTTTCCTACACTGGATAATAACAATATTTGGTTAATGACTTGATTATGTTATTAGTGTTAGGATCAAGGCTGTTCAAACACTAATTTATTGAGATTTATTGAGATGTTTAGACCAGAGAACACCCCCAAATCACTAATTAGATCAGTTAAAATTCAAATCTCACACTGATCTTAAACAGAATTCTAACCCCTCCTCCCCCCAATTACCACTGTAACCCTCCAAACATCCATTTACTACCCTAACCCTAATTACCAGTCTATGGTTAATGCTGTACTGGGGTGAATGAAGCCTGGAGAAACTTTTACGTTTTAGTAGACATTAAATGTGCTTCAATTTTCTAAAGATAATAATCTAATAATAATAATAATAATAATATTAATCTTCAGAAAATATTGAAGTTATTCATAACAATGACATATAACTTACAATATTAGAACCCATGTCATTTCTTTTCCTCCATGTATCAAGCAGTAAGCTGGAGTTTGTTTATACATAGTATAAATGTATATTACTGACACTTACTCAATGTAATTAAGTGATGGGATGTAGTCGAAATGTCAAGAGCTATAAATTGTTTTTCTACAGCGAGGCTTCTGTCACAGTGTGTTGGGTATGAAATATCAACAGTTAAAATGCAGACACCATAATGTCAACACAGTTATACAGTCAATATGTAAAATGTGGACAGGGTTGTAATGCAGACAGTCAAAATGTCGACATAAATCACTAGATTTAAAACGGCAGTCAACGACATGATATAAAGAGATATGACATAGATGAGTAATGAGTTTGATTCTGACGAGGGCCCCATCTGTTTGTATGTTTCTCTCATGTTTGTATGGGTTTCTCCAGGGTGCTCCAGCTTCCTCCAACTTTGTGTGTGTGTAGGGTTAGGGTTTGATAGGGAGTTTAGATTGTAAGCTCCAATGAGGCAGGAACGGACGTGAGTGACTATATATCCTCTGTACTGCGTTATAATATCAGTGTTTATTTATACGGTGCCACAAATTCCCCCTGCACTGTACAATCATCTTACAAATATGACATCCATGAATTTAATAAACGTAATAACAGAAAACATTTAAGCATAACAGCACATACATGTAATAGTCATTAGCTAGCAATTACAGCTACCCCGGATACCGATACATATTCCAAACATGTGAGTGAATAAACAGTAGAAGATTCAGCTTAAGACATACCATCAGTGGGTACGAGGTGGATAAACATGAGACATAGGGTAGAGACGACCCTGCCCATATAATAAATATAAGATAGACAAATAGCAGCTAAATCATTCAGTGTGACAGCTCAACTTCATAGAGGGAAAGCTGAAAACATACCAGACACCAGAACTGGCATGATCCATGAGCTTATACATCCATAGGACAGCATCTATCAACAGCTGATATGCACTATGTCTAAGAGAAATGGAAGATATGTTATTTTTACTGAGTGCATGGGATCAGTTTACAAAGGGTCACTAACTAAATTAAAACGACAAAACTTTTGTCAATCACTAATAATGGTTTATGCCATATTGCGGGCATGGACAACCTGTGACTTTCCAGGTGTTGAGAACTACAAGCTCCAGCATGCTTTGCCAGTCGATAGATGGCAACACCCGGAGAGCCACAGGTTGTCCAAGTTTGCCCTATTGACTCTGCAGATTATGTTGGAGCTTTAAAAATATATTAAACATAAAAAATAATACGTATGTTCACCAACTCCATAAAAAATGTATTAGTCTAAAGTTGAACATTTTCTCAGCTTTAAACTTTGTGGCACTAATGCCAAACTGGTAAAAATTGTCTGCACTGACTTGTTTTTTTTTTTTAAATGACATTTAAAAGTAAATATTTCTTTGGCTTTGTGAATTTGGCTACAAATGTAATTCATTCATCACCCTTGCAGATTTTATAACTAATTACAAAATTAGTTCTTAGTTCTCTAATATGCAGAGCGGTCTGATGATGGCACATGAGATATGAACTCAGATTATTCCGTGGCAGATGTACGTCGTAGCATCCTCTATACCCGACTCCATTGAAACGAGACAATTTATGCACAAGACACAAAGTGACTGATTACTGCATATTAAACAGACCCGTATTCTCAAATTAAAAAAAGCAGTGCACAATGACAGCTTTCCTTATAATAAAAATTAATTTACATAAGAGATTTATTTAGTAAAATTACTTTAGTTTAAAATATATATAATTAACTACAAAGAAACAGGCATTGGTTTGCAGTTTGAATGGCTGCAGCTGTCTTTATTAGTAAAAGTTGACTTTTCATGAATTGCTGTGGAATTAGGAGCTACTAGAAGTGTGTGTGTGTGTGTGTGTGCGCATCTCATAACATCACTCTAAAGCAGTGATGCACAAACTGAGTGTCCTTCTAACCCAATGCAGCGCATTACCCTTAATCTCAGTAATAAATTAAAACAATTAATCAAGTGTAGTCGTGGAGGGATTGGTAATCCCTGTGATCATGGACAGGCTATCTTAGTACCGCTGGTTTGAGGACCCAGGGGTGCACGAAAAGCACTTCGGGATGGAAACGCCACTGAGAGAGTAAGGCACTGAGCACTTTTTGTTTTACAGCTTTTGTGTTGCTGCACTTTCTACAACAGCCCAGCCAATAGGTTTTTTTATTCACCTCTTTTGTTAGTCACTTCCACTTATATTTTTGTCTTTTTTCACGGACTGTTGTGGAGACCCTTATTAGCCTCATCCTGATATGGTGGAGGCTTGGTGTGTCCCTGAGGTTTCCAACCCTTCAAACCTTCCTATCTCCCCACTTCCGGGGGGGGGTCAGAAGATTCGGTGTCCTGGGGGAAGACTCTGCAGACCCCAGGGCAAAAGTAAACCTTCTGAGCCTTGTGGGAAAGGCTAAGGAGGCCCCCTAAGGGACCCCTTGGTCTCAGGAGTTGGGGATAAAGGGGCCCCTCCTTTTTAGAGGAGGGAGTGAAGGTCCATACCCTTGCACTCTTTTTGTGTTTTTTGCACTTTACTGACTGAACATCAGCAGATATTTTAATGTAAGATAAAGTGTTGAAGCTAAAAGCAAACAATTCTGATAATATTATAGGACTTCTGGGTGACCAGATTTTCCATCCGCTTACGAAATTTAGGTGAAAGACTGCAACAAACACAATGAAATTCTGCAGAGAGGTTTCCATCAGCCAACCTGTTGCTTGTTGTTTTTAATGTGCCCCTTGATAGAGAGCGTCTGTTCACATGTGGAAGTGAAATCAGAAATAGACAACAACTTTGTAGCACTCTGGTGCATAACAGGGCCTTACCTTGCTTTAATCACACAGCTCTTTCCCTCGTGGAAAGACCACGCAGTCTATCCCTCCTCCTATGATCTCAGATGCTGCTGTGTGACCTCACTACGTTGTGCAGAGAAGGTCACAGGATAATGGCAGGTGGGATATGGAAGAAGAGGTCAGGGGAGGTAAGGTAGGATAGAAGGGAGAAGACAAAGAGAGAGTACAGGATATAGAAGATTAATTTACCCTTCATGTGGGATGTATTAGACACAGTGATTGATCTATTTCCATAGCAAACATTATAACATATAGTGTATATAGCCAGAGATGACAAAAATACTAACAATAGGGGACACCAGGGAAGCAGAGAGCTGCTGGACGTGACCTCCGCTGACCCTCTGATCCGATTGGGAAATCCATATGCTCTCGTTTACAAATAGGGAAATCTGAGCAAAAATAGCATTTGCTCTGTAGTTTTGCATTATTGCGGTTCCTAAAGTACCTTGTACTGTGCTGTGTCTTATTGCAATGTTTTACCTTTCCTTAGAGCTTACTTGGTATATCCACGTAACAGTTACATAGTAGAGCAGGACAACTGCCAATAACACGATGAACAGAACAGAAACGAGTAGCATAGTACAGGGGAAGGTAGGAGCTTACCAGCATGAAGCAGGTCTGTGGCCAGAAGCAATGGCAGAGAAGCTACTAGGAGAGCAGGTGAAGGTGTTAGACATGGGTACACAGGTGGATATGATAGTGAATGCAGGAGAACTGGAGGAAAGATGGCCCTGCTCGTAAGAGCTTACAATCTAGGAGTCTTGGAGGTGAGAGTGGGTTGAGGTAATAAGTACGATAGGGCTTGACAGGTCAGGGAGCATGACCAGTAGGTATGCGGAAATTAAAGGAAATTGGCAAGATGCTTTCTTTGATTAATTGATGATTGGGTGCTATTTATCATCATAATAGTTATTGCAGCAAAAAGTGTACATTTTTTTTATTGCTACAATACTAATCACTTTACAGACGATTTTCACAAACACGCTCCCAGCTGCCGTGACTTTGGGGGTGTTTGCTGTCACACGATTCCAGCCTGCAGTCTCTCTTTACCTATCACACAGGTTATAGACCTACTGAATTGCCCCCAAATAGCGCTCACACCTCACACACTTCATGATTGCCACCACCTATTGAATACAGGCAATAGGACCCCAATATACTGTCCCACACTGGCACACAAGGCTTCTAGCTGCTCACAGACTAGCAAGACCCACATCAGCAAGCAAAGGGTTAACTCTTCACACCTCCAGACTGTTACACAAATGTAATTACAAGCACGCACAGCTTGTTAATCAAATGTATCAACAAATCACATACTGGCATTCAAAGGGTTAACTTGGTCGAGCTATTTCTTCCTAACAGGCTAATGGATTCATTAGAGTATCAAGTACACCCCATATTAAATTATAGATTTAATATACAAAAGTTCAGGGCATACAGATATAAAAAAAAAATAATGAATAAACAATTAATAGATTGCGATAACAGTAAAAACAGTTTAAATTACAAGGGGTTACATTCAGAATTGCACTTACTTGAGTTGTATAATGTGCCATGAGAATTGGCTAGGAAGATGGACAGCTTATCAATGTGAATTGATTTCCCAAAAGAGTCTGACAACTTGCACCTTCCCAACACGGGGTTTTTTCACACGGAGTGGGTCTTTTGTGTTTACAGTACCTATTGAAAGGAAGTCTATTAGGAAGTGGAATACATGATCAAAAACAATGGATGTCTGATCTGCATATCTTAAGCAGGTCTCCTCACAAAAGGGTTTACTCAACCTAATGACCTCCTACTGGGCTAATTGTTTCCTTTTAAAATAAAAAAAAATTTGGTCAAACATTTATCCGAGTTTAAAATCAGGTTCACTTCTGTGTATCAATGCAATATTTTATTTGGGTCCTGACATTTAATATTCTATTTCATCATATCAGATTTATGCTCTCATTCTGACAACGGTATGTAGTCCATTCACATCAGTCCTTCTCCATTGGAGCTTACAATTTAAATCCCCTAACAAACACAGAGAGTAGGGTCCATCTTTTTCGGAAGCCAATTAACCTACCAGTAAGTTTTAGGAGCATGGGAGGAAACAGAGCACCTGGAGGCTCCACACAAACACAAGAAGGTAGCCATGCTAACCACTGTTCCACTCGGCTGCTAACACTAGGCAATTTTTACCCCATGTAATTGGAGGTCAACATCGGAATAAGGAAATTTAGATGTAGAAAAGATGATTAAAATCCAGCCTAGTAGGCGAAGCCATAAGAGGCTGATGCAATGTAAATGTCTGCACTATCCAGCCAGAAGAGACTGCTGTTCTGTAAATGTCTGCACTATCCAGCCAGAAGAGGCTGTTGCTCTGTAAATGTCTGCACTATCCAGCCAGAAGAGACTGCTGTTCTGTAAATGTCTGCACTATCCAGCCATAAGAGGCTGTTGCTCTGTAAATGTCTGCACTATCCAGCCATAAGAGGCTGTTGCTCTGTAAATGTCTGCACTATCCAGCCAGGAGAGGCTGAACGGTTACGTAATTCTAAGTTTCTTTTTTTGCATTAACTCAAGATTTGCCTAGTTTATTACTTAATGCCAAGGAATAGGACCAAGCAGACACTCCTGTTAACTGAATATTTGTACCTGAAGATCTCAGGCAAGCTGTCTTATCAGAGAAATATGATAGCAAAATGTGGTGTCACCCTGGCATCAATAAAACTGTTGATCTCCTCTATCAAGAAGTATGGTGGGTATTTATTAAAAAGGTTCACAAGTATCTGTAGATAACGGATATAATATTATATAGGTTAATTGTTTTGTACATTTTGGCATCTCTATTTATTCAGAATGTAGCATTCCTCTGTTTGTCTCATGATTGTGTAGAACACTGTCTTATATTAGGTATAGACTTGTCATATTTATAAAGCCTTTAAACCAACAGACAGATGTAACAAATCAACTAGACCCTTGAGCAATAACTTAAATGTCTCATCTGATTTATGATATGATTGATCTAAATTTCTACTATGGGCTAAGTTTGTTCTGAACAATCTGACACATTCCTCTTCCAAGGTCTCCCCATTCTTTTGTGTGTATGAGTATCAAACAAAGTCATGTTAATATAGTTTTCAGACATGCCAGCGTTGGGTCACTTCTCACAGTGGTTGAGAACCATTTGGAGGAATGTACAAACTTCTCTGAAATAATCTGTTTCCCAGGACAAAAAAATTGCTGATATGCACAGAAGTTCAGCTATTAAGTTCAGAGTAGAAGATTGAGTGTGGTTATCCCCCAGAAATATCAGGCTGAGACAACCTTCTGCTAAGTTAAGATATAGCTATATACCTATATATATATACACACACATGTGTATATATATATATAAATGTCTAGTGGCGTGTGTTAGTCTGTCTGTGTGTGGAAAAAATAAAACCAAGCTGCAGCGCCACCTGCTGGGCGGAGTTATACACTGACCTACTAAATTCTTAGTGTGTGTGGAAAAAAAAATTCAGAAAGGGCTGAAATTTGGTATACTAAGATGTTTTTAATTTGTTAATTTAATTTGTTAATTGTTAAAAGTCTTTATAAAGATCTAAAAAATATATATATATATTTCTTGAAGGGGAAGTGACAGTGGGGAGTGGTTGGTGGTTGAGGCCTGGGCTATGGCCCAAATGCATGACAAGAACCTTTTTAACACCTTAAGTAGCTTGATTTGACTAGAATGCATGAGTATCATGCACGGGTTAACTTATATATATATATATATATATATATATATATATACGGTACATATATCGGTCTGTTTAAAATTTCTATAATTATGAACCTAGTGGCTGTACAGCTAAAAGTATCTCCCTCCATCAGAATATCCAAGATGTTTCATATTTCCATACTCAAGCTAGTGATCTCAGCCTATTTCCACTGTTTGCCTTGACATCACTCAACTTTCCTGACACTCAGGTGCTTAGAATCATTGATCAGCTCTGTAAGGGCTGATGGGCTGATTGGGATTGGTTCCAGGTGGCTTTATAAGGCTACATCTAAAAGGGGAAAGAAGCTGGTTGATAATATCAACTTGATATCAACCAACTTCTTTCCCCTTTTAGATATACTACAATTAAGTTTAGGTTGTACCCCACATAACAAATATTTAATAATATCTATCTGTGTTAAATAAAAAAAGAAATAAAAATATTGTGGAATAATTTGGGCATCAGTTTCTTGCAATTTAGTGCGGCAATCTGTCTCTCTTCTCCTATTATAAATTGGCTTTATGAGGCTGTCAGCAACACACTCATTGCCTGTTGTAAGAGTTAGCTTGTCTAAGCACTGTGCTCTATATTTTGTTTCCTGTTGGATTTTTGACCCTCATCATTTATTTATATAGCGCCACTGATTCCACAGCGCTGTACAGAGAACTCACTCACATCAGTCCCTGCCCCTTTGGAGCTTACAGTCTAAATTCCCTAAGACAGACACACTAGGGTCAATTCTGATAGCAGCCAATTAACCTACCAGTATATTTTTTGGAGTATGGGAGGAAACCGGAGCACCAGGAGGAAACCCACGCAAACATGGGGAGAACTTACAAACTCCACACAGATAAGGCCATGGTCGGGAATTGAACTCATGACCCCAGCGCTGCGAGGCAGAAGTGCTAACCACTAAACCACCGTGCTGCCCATACTCTGTTTATGTATTGACTGTTCTATCTGCCCTGCTATTCTGTTTGTTGCATGGTACTATTTGGGACTTTACCTGACTATTCTGCTCCTTATATTCTGTGACCATTTGTCATCTGGTATTTGCTCTGTGTTGATTCATCAGTTTATAAGTATAGACCTTTAATACTGCACAAGACCTGAGGCAACAGAGTACATTGAGCATATACAGTTACTGATTATAAAACCTCTTGTCATTTTTCATAACAGTGCCTCAATAAATGTTCTCAGAAAAGCAATTAAAACCATTACATGTGACAAAACATGAATATAAAGTTTCTTTACTTATTATTCTGTCTGAAAATTTTTAATTTTATATTGCTGTTCAAGTGTAAAAGTTATCTAGAGAATATCTAAAATATAAATAAAATAAAATGTCATCTTGTCACTTATTTTTGTCGTTTTATGTTTTTAACTGCTCCTACATGCTGATAAAATACTTCCATATTCTATTAAGAAATACTATATTTTACCCCAGGATATCGTTATAAATATGATGCTAAGCTGGAGGAAACGTGATGGTGTGTTCACTATTTTATTGTCGGGTTCTCCTCCAAACATTGCCCAGTGGTCCTTGGCTTACATTAGGTCCAGGGGTGACTTCCAGCTCCGGTGTAACTGGTGTCCTTTTTACACAGTTCTGCTGTTTGCAAATAGTGTAAGTTAGGTTCTTCAAAAGTAGTTGTTGATAAACTAAATGTGTTTTGGCTGTAACTCCCTCAGTGGGTGAATGGGGTTTGGCTGTAACTCCCTCAGTGGGTGAATGGGGTTTAGCTGTAACTCCCTCAGTGGGTGAATGGGGTTTGGCTGTAACTCCCTCAGTGGGTGAATGGGGTTTAGCTGTAACTCCCTCAGTGGGTGAATGGGGTTTGGCTGTAACTCCCTCAGTGGGTGAATGGGGTTTGGCTGTAACTCCCTCAGTGGGTGAATGGGGTTTGGCTGTAACTCCCTCAGTGGGTGAATGGGGTTTGGCTGTAACTCCCTCAGTGGGTGAATGTGTTTTGGCTGTAACTCCCTCAGTGGGTGAATGGGGTTTGGCTGTAACTCCCTCAGTGGGTGAATGTGTTTTGGCTGTAACTCCCTCAGTGGGTGAATGGGGTTTGGCTGTAACTCCCTCAGTGGGTGAATGGGGTTTGGCTGTAACTCCCTCAGTGGGTGAATGGGGTTTGGCTGTAACTCCCTCAGTGGGTGAATGGGGTTTGGCTGTAACTCCCTCAGTGGGTGAATGGGGTTTGGCTGTAACTCCCTCAGTGGGTGAATGGGATTTAGCTGTAACTCCCTCAGTGGGTGAATGGGGTTTGGCTGTAACTCCCTCAGTGGGTGAATGGGGTTTGGCTGTAACTCCCTCAGTGGGTGAATGGGGTTTGGCTGTAACTCCCTCAGTGGGTGAATGGGGTTTGGCTGTAACTCCCTCAGTGGGTGAATGGGGTTTGGCTGTAACTCCCTCAGTGGGTGAATGTGTTTTGGCTGTAACTCCCTCAGTGGGTGAATGGGGTTTGGCTGTAACTCCCTCAGTGGGTGAATGTGTTTTGGCTGTAACTCCCTCAGTGGGTGAATGGGGTTTGGCTGTAACTCCCTCAGTGGGTGAATGGGGTTTGGCTGTAACTCCCTCAGTGGGTGAATGGGGTTTGGCTGTAACTCCCTCAGTGGGTGAATGGGGTTTGGCTGTAACTCCCTCAGTGGGTGAATGGGGTTTGGCTGTAACTCCCTCAGTGGGTGAATGGGGTTTGGCTGTAACTCCCTCAGTGGGTGAATGGGGTTTGGCTGTAACTCCCTCAGTGGGTGAATGGGGTTTGGCTGTAACTCCCTCAGTGGGTGAATGTGTTTTGGCTGTAACTCCCTCAGTGGGTGAATGGGGTTTGGCTGTAACTCCCTCAGTGGGTGAATGTGTTTTGGCTGTAACTCCCTCAGTGGGTGAATGGGGTTTGGCTGTAACTCCCTCAGTGGGTGAATGGGGTTTGGCTGTAACTCCCTCAGTGGGTGAATGGGGTTTGGCTGTAACTCCCTCAGTGGGTGAATGGGGTTTGGCTGTAACTCCCTCAGTGGGTGAATGGGGTTTAGCTGTAACTCCCTCAGTGGGTGAATGGGGTTTGGCTGTAACTCCCTCAGTGGGTGAATGGGGTTTGGCTGTAACTCCCTCAGTGGGTGAATGGGGTTTGGCTGTAACTCCCTCAGTGGGTGAATGGGGTTTAGCTGTAACTCCCTCAGTGGGTGAATGGGGTTTGGCTGTAACTCCCTCAGTGGGTGAATGGGGTTTAGCTGTAACTCCCTCAGTGGGTGAATGGGGTTTGGCTGTAACTCCCTCAGTGGGTGAATGGGGTTTGGCTGTAACTCCCTCAGTGGGTGAATGGGGTTTGGCTGTAACTCCCTCAGTGGGTGAATGGGGTTTGGCTGTAACTCCCTCAGTGGGTGAATGGGGTTTGGCTGTAACTCCCTCAGTGGGTGAATGGGGTTTGGCTGTAACTCCCTCAGTGGGTGAATGTGTTTTGGCTGTAACTCCCTCAGTGGGTGAATGGGGTTTGGCTGTAACTCCCTCAGTGGGTGAATGGGGTTTGGCTGTAACTCCCTCAGTGGGTGAATGGGGTTTGGCTGTAACTCCCTCAGTGGGTGAATGGGGTTTGGCTGTAACTCCCTCAGTGGGTGAATGGGGTTTGGCTGTAACTCCCTCAGTGGGTGAATGGGGTTTGGCTGTAACTCCCTCAGTGGGTGAATGGGGTTTGGCTGTAACTCCCTCAGTGGGTGAATGGGGTTTGGCTGTAACTCCCTCAGTGGGTGAATGTGTTTTGGCTGTAACTCCCTCAGTGGGTGAATGGGGTTTGGCTGTAACTCCCTCAGTGGGTGAATGGGGTTTGGCTGTAACTCCCTCAGTGGGTGAATGGGGTTTGGCTGTAACTCCCTCAGTGGGTGAATGGGGTTTGGCTGTAACTCCCTCAGTGGGTGAATGGGGTTTAGCTGTAACTCCCTCAGTGGGTGAATGGGGTTTGGCTGTAACTCCCTCAGTGGGTGAATGGGGTTTGGCTGTAACTCCCTCAGTGGGTGAATGGGGTTTGGCTGTAACTCCCTCAGTGGGTGAATGGGGTTTGGCTGTAACTCCCTCAGTGGGTGAATGGGGTTTGGCTGTAACTCCCTCAGTGGGTGAATGGGGTTTAGCTGTAACTCCCTCAGTGGGTGAATGGGGTTTGGCTGTAACTCCCTCAGTGGGTGAATGGGGTTTGGCTGTAACTCCCTCAGTGGGTGAATGGGGTTTGGCTGTAACTCCCTCAGTGGGTGAATGGGGTTTGGCTGTAACTCCCTCAGTGGGTGAATGTGTTTTGGCTGTAACTCCCTCAGTGGGTGAATGGGGTTTGGCTGTAACTCCCTCAGTGGGTGAATGGGGTTTGGCTGTAACTCCCTCAGTGGGTGAATGGGGTTTGGCCGATATGTTCTCCCTTTAAATACACTCTGAGCGTTTGTCTGAATTTCTCCAGCTTTCTGACTGGAAGTGATGTTACTGGCTATCGCTTCAATTTCTGTGTGTTACATTATAATCAAAACTGATGTTAAGGTATAAGCATGTTTTTAGAAGGCTTAAGGTCACTTCCAGTCAGAAAGCCTTGTAAAAACGGACAAAAGGCCAGAGAGAATTTAAAGGAAGGTCAAACCCCAGGTTACCATCCAAATGCATTCAGTTTATGTTGCGGATTATTCTAAACTACATTTCAGCAACTTAAATTGTACCACTCTTTAGATAGATAACAAATTCGGATGGGTAAAAAAGGACAAAAGGCACCAGTCACCCTTAATAATGCAAACTAAAGGAAGAAATTAAGAGTACAACTGCTTCCCCCAGCTAGTCAATGAGAAAGATGCTGTCAGTACAGCAACCAGGCCTCAAGCACATCTGGGCCGCACCATTTCATTAATATATGTTTGAAAATAGTTTTAATTATATATTTTCTACCTATTGATTTTAATCCATACTCCTCGTTTTCACCAATGTGTTCCAAGGAGAAAGAAACTGAGATTGTGAAAATGAAATTGTTAATGTCCTATATGACAAATCTCATATAGAGATGGCAGTGAACAAATACAAAACTCAATGTCATTTTACTGAAGGTAGAAAACCCACAAACCCTCAATCTAACAGATTTTTCATTTTCTTTTTACAGTATGTGGCATTTGCCTCCCTCTTCTTCATTCTGGTTTCCATCACCACCTTCTGCCTCGAGACTCATGAACGATTTAACCCCATCGTGAACAAAACGGAAATTGAAACAATTGGGAATGAGACCCAGCAACGCTTTTACAGGGAAACTGAGACCGAAGCCTTCCTGACCTACATCGAAGGTGTCTGTGTAGTGTGGTTTACATTTGAGTTCCTCATGAGGATTACATTCTGTCCAAACAAGGTGGAATTTATCAAAAATACTTTAAACATCATTGACTTTGTGGCCATTCTGCCTTTTTATTTGGAGGTTGGACTGAGTGGCCTGTCTTCCAAAGCCGCTAAAGACGTCTTGGGCTTCTTAAGAGTTGTCCGTTTTGTGCGCATTCTTCGAATTTTCAAGCTGACCAGGCATTTTGTAGGCCTGAGGGTTCTGGGACATACCCTTCGTGCTAGCACAAATGAGTTCTTGCTGCTCATCATATTCTTGGCATTGGGGGTTTTAATATTTGCCACAATGATCTATTATGCTGAGAGAATAGGTGCTAATCCTAATGATCCTAGTGCCAGTAATCATACACATTTTAAAAATATCCCCATCGGCTTCTGGTGGGCCGTTGTCACCATGACCACCCTTGGCTACGGAGACATGTTTCCTCAGACATGGTCTGGCATGCTGGTGGGAGCACTATGTGCTCTTGCTGGTGTGCTGACTATTGCTATGCCTGTACCTGTCATTGTGAACAATTTTGGAATGTATTATTCCTTAGCTATGGCTAAGCAGAAGCTACCAAAGAAAAAAAAGAAGCATATCCCACGCCCTCCCCAACTGGGATCTCCCAATTATTGTAAATCTGCTGTAAACTCTCCACATCACAGTACTCAGAGTGACACATGCCCGCTCGCACAAGAAGAAATGTTAGAAATGAACAGAGGAGGTAGGAAACCACTTCGAGGAATGTCCATTTGATCATCACCACTCATTCCTTGTAGAATTAAGATTCAGTCAAACTTCTTAACTAGCAAATGCATAGGGCATTTACCCATTGATGGTCCCATATCACACATTCTGAGTGTGTGAAGCAGAAGGCTAGGTTTCTGGGACGTGTAAGATGAGTCAGTAGAGGGTCTTCAGAAGTTTCAGGGTAGATAACCATCATTTTGGAAAGTAGGAAAGACACAGGATATAGAATCTTGCTGTTTTGGAGATCGCTAAACTTTTGGTGGGAAAAAATGCTGCACAGGCGGTTCCTGGACTATAAATATGAGCAAACATATTAAAAGCAAAAGGAGCTCTGAAATCAGTTCATGTTTGATAGCTGACAAATTGGGGTTGGGATTATGGCCGACCAGATTTCAGATGAGTGAATCTTCACCTGTATTGATGTAACATTTGAGGATTGAGAACTAGTAAATGTATTCTATGATAAACATATGACTGCAATAGAAAATTGGAAGTTACACTTTTGAAGAGCTAAGTACAAGTAATTTTATAGTGTCATTTACTGAAGCAGCACAAACAACTCACTAGGAGCAAAATCTAGATGTACTGTAGGAATTTTACTCTTTAGCATGTAAGGACATCTCTTATACAGTATATTATGACAGTGACTAGTTTTATTTAATTGTAGAATTTGAATGGGTCTCATCGATTGCATACAGATCTAGAGATTTTCTGGAAGAGTAGAATGAAAATATTAAGAGCAGACACTTCTGTTTCATTGCAGTGATGAATAAATCATTTCAGTGTAACAATCAGATCCATGCCAGCAATATGCCCAATCTCAGCCAGTTTTACTGAGTAGATTATCATATCCCATGGTCAGTGGTCATTTCTAGAATGATCTCAGTTTTATGAGATGTCTTCTACACTTTACAATGGGGCTTTGATGTGATCATTGTACCCCACTCTCTACCTCTACCCATGGAATTTAAGTGGTATTACTATATATTAACACGATAATAACTGCTTGATACAGTAACCAATACAATATTGAAATAATTCCAGGAACATATATGTATTCCTAGAATAAACATGCTTATTCATATTACAGTGTAAGCAAATGTATGTGTGTGTGTATATATATATATATATATATATACACACATATATAGTAAGTAAACAGTAACAGTTAAGCATGGCTATAAAACAACTCACCAGCAAATTAATTTCCCTAACAGATTGTGAATGTACAGTAACAGTAGATGATTACAATTCTTTACACAGAACACCTTGCTCAAGGATTAGAAAAAACATCAGGCTTTTGGTAGCAATTTGCAATCAATGATTGACATGTAGTTTCTCCTGTTTGTTTCTGTATCATGCATGATACCCCATAATGTGAGAAAAACAAAGTAAGTGAAACAACTCCTGGCTCTGTAGCTCACTGACCGCTGGGAACATATTCAAATAGAGAATTTAGAAACCTGATATTATTTAGGTTCAATATTTCCCACAGTGTTTCTTCCCTGACTACGGCAACGCTACAATTGGGTTCTGCTCATGTATATTTCATGGGAATGTTTAGCGAATCTTTGTTTTTCTCCTGTCACAAATTCATTATTTAATGTCAGCACATTGTGTAAGTTCTGTTTTTACATCAATCACTTGCTTTTTCCACATTTATATACTATTGCACTTTAGGACAAATAACTACCAACACCAGTATTAAATACCCTAATAGGAGGATAGATGAACAGTATTATTTAGCTCTGATATTACATAACTGCAGAAAACATTCATATTTTGAGAACAAACTGTATCCAACTGATGTGTTTTACTTTTACTATCTGCATATAAGGATAATCATAACATGGGACAAACACAGGACTTCTAGAGGGGGTTTCTAAATACGTTTTCGGAAAAGAGCATGCACATAAACACTTGCTGCAATAAGCAGAAAAGTATGTATATAAATGTACTAACTTTTGATAAATATATAAATAAAAAAAAAATAAAAAAAGAAAGGCATAAAGTATGCTGGACATTAAAAAAAAAACAACCCACATAAATATTAACTTCTTACCAAATGAATGTGATGAATAGGAATTTCCTTACATACAATTAAATTTGACGTCATCTGAGTAGCCTAGAAACTGCAGAATATCATCATCACCATTTATTTATATAGCGCCACTAATTCCGCAGCGCAGAGAACTCACTCACATCAGTCCCTGCCCCATTGAAGCTTACAGTCTAAATTCCCTAACACACACACACACACAGACATAGGGTCAATTAACCTACCAGTATGTTTTTGTAGTGTGGGAGGGAATCGGAGCACCCGGAGGAAACCCACGCAAACACAGGGAGAATATATAAACTCCACACAGATAAGGCCATGGTCGGGAATTTAACTCATAACCCCAGTGCTGAGAGGCAGAAGTGCTAACCACTAAGCCACCGTACCTCTTTCACACTACCTAAAAGCCCTGGCGACATGGGTCTAGGCTTAGTGTGAAAGGGGTCTCATGCATCTACCCGGGTCACATGACCCGGAAATTGAATCCAGGTCTTTTGGTTTTTTTTTTTCCAGAGTCTGACCCGGGAAGGCTGCAATCTGAATGGTGAGACCCGGGTTTTTCAATCCGGGCCTCACCGAAACCTATTGATCGGTAAAAACCCCCCCACAAAAAAACACATCACAAGAGGAGCCAATCAGAGCTCCTCTTGTGATGTTGCCAGGGAGACCTGGGCAGACCTGTGTTCAGTATGAACGTGGTGTACCCGGGTATTTGCCTGGGTGTCCTGCACTGTCCCCCGGCAATATCCCAGTTCATAAACCCGGAATATCGCCAGGGCGGCAGTGTGAAAATGGTATAACTTACTTTTACAGCGTTCACTACTGAATCACTGGAGCCAAAACATAAGTAACAATCATAGATTAGAGACAAAAATAAAGAACAATCATAGTGGCCAAGTTCATTAAAACAATAGCAGATCCCCACAAAAACGGGACTTAGACTGCAGACTACGTTATATAGGTGGAGGTCGCTAGACACCATTCCCCCCTCCTAAAACCAAAGAGCGGTCGTAATTCATGTATGGGGTGAACCCCCCCCCCCCCCCGAAATCACTTTATCAATTTACGGACACCGGCTTACTTGACTGAATGTAGTGCCTGTAAACAGAAGGTGATGGAACAATGATTCAGTCGTTTATGTAGTATAACTGCAAGGACGTTTTTCTTCTTTTTTCTGACATCTATATTAGTGACAAATTTACTGACGTTTTATTGATGATAGTTGGCAACTCTGGATAACTACTAATCTAAACTCCCAATATTAGCACTTAAACAGTTATTACTTAGGAGTTGGGCATCTACTGATATTAGGGTTTTTGTATTTTTTTTAATTTAGCACAAATTGGTTGAAAACTTCAGATAGCCAAGTGAGCAAACATAAAATGAGCTGGGTGCAATAACTACTTCTATAATAACTGTTTATTTCTAAACAATTCCTCAAACAGGATGCAGCCCTTTATTATTCCACTTTCAATCTACACAGAGTGGGAGCTGCCATATTGTTTTCTAAATGGGACAGTGTCCCAAGTGGTACAGACAAAAAATTAAAAACCATCATGCTTCAATGAACTTACCAATGTTTAATTCAACAACAAGGGTTTTACAATCTTTGAAAATATGATTCTTGAAAAAGTATTCAGCCCACAACCTGTAAATTGTTTTTTTTAGTATAAGAATTATTGGATGAGATCATTGTCCTGTTGAAAAACACATTCCCTCCCCAGTAGCGGAAGGTAGCAGATTGTTGACCAGGATTTATCTTCCCATCAATCTTGAGAAGGTTGCCGAGTCCCCATACCATAAAGCTACCACCCCCATACTTCACAGTGGGGTCACCTGACTGGTGTACAGTGCTTCATTTGCACCATACACATTGCTTTGCATTCAGGCCAAAAAGTTCCATATGGTGTCATCAGAGCACAAGACTTTCTGCCACATCTCTGCAGTACTGTCCAGCCAGCTTTTTAATAACTCCTTGTAGACAAGTTTATGAGTATTTTTCATCCAGGGTTTCTTCCTTGTGACCCTCATACCAAGCACCATTTTGTGAAATGCCTTGGAGATTATTGACCCATTTACATTATCCTCCATCGCAGTGACTACCTTATGTTGTTCAATGTTGCAGTTGATCTCACTGTAACTCCGCAGCTAAGTGCCCTTTTTATCCGTGAACTGGGAATGCCCTGATCTAGCCAGTGAGGCTGTAGTTTCAGATGTTTCCACTACTAGATTAGAGTGCACTGGGTTCCCCGGAACTAAAAATACCTTTGTAATGGTCTTATACCCTTCCCCAAATTGCAGGATCTGTGTCATTCGCTTAACCAGAGTACATGGCAATGCATGTCCTAAGCTGCTGGTTAGGAAACAGCTTAGCTGCTATCAATGTTACATCAGTAAACAAATAATATACTAAGAACTATAAATGACACAACACAGCATTACAAACACAGGGGGAAGATGACAGAAGATAAGGAGGTGCTGTGGATCTAGTAAGTTTTGAAGGCTCTTAAAGATATTTTGTAATAAGAGAGCATCTATGCACTAGCTATAGCTAGTATGTCTTTGTTTAACTAAGTGTGCTTAAATGATATCCATGATACCCACATTACCATAAAGGCATGAAAGAAGTATCTTGCAGCAAACTTCAGCTACTTTCATGTTTATTTTATTAAGCCACTCTCTCAGCAAGAGTATGAATGGGGACTTCTAATCTTGAAATCAATGCTTTGGGTGCAGTCAACAAGTTGACAGGTATTATATTAGTGAATATGATGTGAGAGGCTGATAGGTATTATATTAGTGAATATGATGTGAGAGGCTGACAGGTATTATATTACTGCAGTGTTGCCCAAGCAGTGCATGTTTTCCACACCTCTCTGCTGGAGCACAGGTGTATTCATTACTGACCGACACATTTTAAAAGATCCACAGGTGGTGTAATTATTTAATTTGTGAAAAATTTGTGGAAAACCTGCACTGTCCGGGGTCCCTGAGGACTGGGTTTGGGAAACACTTTAGTGAATATGTTGCGAGAGGTTGACATTTATTATATTAGTGAATATGTTGTATTGTATAGATTGGTAGTATTTCTAGTGAATAATTTGTATAGTGTGGGCTGATAATAGATGTATGAATAGGTTGTATAATGTGGGCTTATAGCACATTACTAAATATGTTATGAGAGGTTAACAGATATCCTATTAGTGAATGTGTTGAAGCTTAAGTGAGGCAAGAGAAGTATAGTGTGATAATGTATATGATTGCAATGTATTACTTTTAAATCTTGAATAAACATCATACTATATTTCTCTTTATCCTCCTTTTGAGCACCACATAATAAAGTTATTAATATTAAATAGGTTTGTAGCAGGGGATCTTTGCTCTGTAGTGAACAAGTTACATACACATACTATGAATTTATCACGATAACTCCACCCAAAATAAAGGAAAGCAATTTTGATTAGGCTTATGTGAAATAATAAAAATAGCAAAAGCTCACATCCCCGATTCAGCAAATCTGACAATATCTATTAAGATGGAAGCAGGAGATCATTTCCTCTCCTCAAGGCTGACTTTTCTCAAACTGCTGTGGCATTCTCAAGGACCTAACACAGAGAAAAATCCCCCAGCACACTGCTATCCCCAGCAAAGGAGCTGCCATTTCTACTTGTACATAAAAATGCAAAAGTCTCAGTTGCACACATTGCAAATGTATGTTAAGCCACCCGCCACTTCACAGCGCTTTTGCTAATAGGGTGGTCCAAACTCTAAACAGTGAGAGTCCCATATATTTGGGCCATACATATATGTGTTTTTAAATTGAGAGCTAACTTACCAGGAGGTAATCCAGAAACCTCCAAATGACAATACAGCACCAGCACTCCCTCTCAGCTACTGACACCAACATGCCTCTCAAACAAACAAAACAGAAGTGGAAGTTGCACAATCAATTTATAGGCTCATAGCAGGTGCTTGAAAGGGTGGGGCTATCCTAAAAGTAACAGAGAAAAATCCTACAGCACACTGCTATTCTCAAGGACCTGCAGCATTCTGAGAACAGCCTGTCCAAGCAGCCTGGACCTTTAGGTGGACTTATTTTATTTGCCTCAACTAACTCCATCAAAGATGACACTTTTTTCATTTTCTGGTGCAATTATTCTTTGATTAAAACATTTTGGTGTAGGCTGGGGATAGTTTAGTTAATATGTTGTATGGTATGGGCTTGTAGTATTTTTTTCTTTTTGAAGCACTGGCCTATTGTTTAATGGGCAGATCTTCATTAGGTAGGTTGTTTGAGGTGAACTGAAAGATAATTAGCAACAATATAAGTGAATAGGGTGTGAAGTGTGGTTTGGCCGTATGTAACTATTATTATCGTAGATTTATAAGTCTCCACCGTGCTGTATAGTAGGGAAAACAGGACATACATAAAACAGAGATATAAAGGTAGACAAAATTAATACAGATGTGAAAATGAAGGGTATGGAGGGCCCTGCTCATTAGAGAGCTGACATTATAATTGGAAGAGGGCACAGCTGAAACAAAGTGAGCAAATGTGGCTCGGAGTGGAGATTGGGATAGCTGTTAGGGTGCATTAGAGCGAATATTATTATCGGTTATAAGGTCACCTCTATAAAAGAGATGGGTTTTTTAGAGAGCATCTTAAGATTTGAAGGCTGTGGAAAAGCCTAATTGGACGTGGATGGGAATTCCATAAGTGGGGAGAAGTAGGTGGGAGTGAGGTGGTTAGCAGAGACAAGGCGCAGGTCAGAGGTAAATCTAAGAGAGGGAAAGTATTTTGATATGTGATTTGAGGTGTATGAAGGGTGGTGATGTTGAGGGCTTTGTGGGTAAGGGCGAGTAATTTGAATTGGATTCTGGAGGATACAGGGACCCTGTGTTGGGATTTGAAAAGTGGTTCAGCAGATGTGAAGCGGTGAGAGAGGAAGATCAGTCTTGGCGCAGCATTTAGGATGGATTGAATTATGGGTATATGGGTATGCCAGATAGCAGGCGGTTGAAGTAGTCAAGACAGGAGATGATGAGAGAATGGATAAGAGAATTGAGAGCATCTTGGGTAAGAAAATATTCTGGCAATGTTTTTAAGGTGGAGTCTACAGGACTGGGAGAGAGTCTGGAGTGAGACATCAAGGGCGGAGTCAAGTGTGACATCAAGGCAGCGGGTTTGGGAGACTGAGGAAATTGTGGTGTTATTGGCAGTGAAGGAGATTTGAGGGCAGATGGTGATTCTGGCAGGAGGGAAGATGATAATCTGTTTTGGACATGTTGAGCTTTAGGTAACATTAGGACATCCATGTGGAGATAGCAGAAAGACAGTTGTTTACATGAGATAGTACAGAAGGGGAGAGGTCAGGGAAAGAGATATAGATTTGGGTGTCATCAGCGTAGAGATGGTACTAGAAGCCAAATAAGCTAATTAGTGCCCCAGGAGGAGATGTGCACAATGAAAAATGTAAAGGGCCAAGACCAAACCCTTGTGGGTCCCCAACAGATAATGCGAGTGGAGAGCAGGATGTGCCAGAGGTAGAAACGCTAAACGAGTGGTTTGATAGGTAGGAAGTGAACCAGGAAAGAACGGTGACACGAAGGCCAATGGAGTGAAGGGTGTGTAGGAGAAGAGGGTGATCAATCGTGTCAAAAGCGGCATAGAGGTCCAGGAGAATAAGTATGGAGAAATGACCTTTAAATGCATTTTTTAAGCTACGGGTTTGAAAAAGTGGAGATGTCGCCTATAGCAACCAATCAGATTTAGCTGTCATTTTGCAGAATGTACTAAGTAAATTATAACTAGAATCTGATTGGTTGCTATAGGCAACATCTCCACTTTTTCAAACCCGCAGCTTGATAAATTTAGCCCTTAGACTTTGCAGTAAATAGATCATTCATCACTTTTGTAAGAGCAGTTTAAGTGGAATGTTGATAGTGGAAGCCTAATTGCAGAGTCAAGAATGGAGTGAGAGGAGAGATAGTGAGACAGACATTTGTACACTAATCACTCAAGTAGTTTGGAGGCATAGGGGAGGATAGAAACAGAGCGATTGGATCAAAATTTGATGAGCTAAGCTCATGTTTAATGTTGGATGGAAATTTGCCAGTGGAGACAGGTTGCAGAGGTACGCTAGAGGTGGACGGGCAGTGGAGATGAGGGAGCGGAAAAATTGGGAGGGAATAGGGTCGAGTGGACAGGTTGTAGGGTGAGATGATGAGATGAGTGCTGATACTTTTTCTTCAGTTACTGGAGGGAATGAATTGAGGGTGAATTGGGGAGTGTAGGTGAAGGTGGAGTGTGTGAAATATGGCATAAAGAAGTATCTTGTCGAATAGTGTTGATTTTGCCTTTGAAGTAGGTGGCCTTTGATGAAGTGATTACCTTTCCATCTTTTAGATAAGACACACGACAGTTTGGGCCTAATAAGAACAGGAAACACTGCAACTAAGGATTGTAGGGAACAAGTGGAAAAGGAATTGGGTTCCTCCTAACATAAAACCTCCCATGATTCCCCCAATTCCCTCTTATGGTGCATTCCCTACAGCACAAAACTTACCCAGAAAGACTAAAAGATCTTAATATGTATAGTTTGGAGCAGAGAAGAGAAAGGGGGACGTGATAGAAACTTTCAAATATATCAAGGGTTTTAATAAGATGCAGGAGGGAAACATTCTTCAAAGGAAGAGAAGTATTAGGACACGAGGACATGTACTGACACTGGGGGGAAGAGAAGTATTAGAACACGAGGACATGTACTGACACTGGGGGGAAGAGAAGTATTAGAACATGAGGACATGTACTGACAGTGGGGGGAAGAGAAGTATTAGAACATGAGGACATGTACTGACACTGGGGGGAAGAGAAGTATTAGAACATGAGGACATGTACTGACACTGGGGGGAAGAGAAGTATTAGAACATGAGGACATGTACTGACACTGGGGGAAGAGAAGTATTAGAACACGAGGACATGTACTGACACTGGGGGGAAGAGAAGTATTAGGACACGAGGACATGTACTGACACTGGGGGGAAGAGAAGTATTAGGACACGAGGACATACACTGACACTAGGGGGAAGAGAAGTATTAGGACACGAGGACATGTACTGACACTGGGGGGAAGAGAAGTATTAGGACACGAGGACATGTACTGACACTGGGGGGAAGAGAAGTATTAGGACACAAGGACATGTACTGACACTGGGGGGAAGAGAAGTATTAGGACACGAGGACATGCGCCGACACTAGGGGGAAGAGAAGTATTAGGACACGAGGACATGTACTGACACTGGGGGGAAGAGAAGTATTCGGACACAAGGACATGCACTGACACTGGGGGGAAGAGAAGTATTAGGACACAAGGACATACACTGACACTGGGGGGAAGAGAAGTATTAGGACACGAGGACATGTACTGACACTGGGGGGAAGAGAAGTATTAGGACACGAGGACATGTACTGACACTGGGGGGAAGAGAAGTATTAGGACACAAGGACATGCACTGACACTGGGGGGAAGAGAAGTATTAGGACACGAGGACATACACTGACACTAGGGGGAAGAGAAGTATTAGAACACAAGGACATGTACTGACACTGGGGGGAAGAGAAGTATTAGGACACAAGGACATGTACTGACACTGGGGGGAAGAGAAGTATTAGAACACGAGGACATGTACTGACACTGGGGGGAAGAGAAGTATTAGAACACAAGGACATGTACTGACACTGGGGGGAAGAGAAGTATTAGAACACGAGGACATGTACTGACACTGGGGGGAAGAGAAGTATTAGGACACAAGGACATGCACTGACACTGGGGGGAAGAGAAGTATTAGGACACGAGGACATACACTGACACTAGGGGGAAGAGAAGTATTAGAACACAAGGACATGTACTGACACTGGGGGGAAGAGAAGTATTAGGACACAAGGACATGTACTGACACTGGGGGGAAGAGAAGTATTAGGACACAAGGACATGCACCGACACTGGGGGGAAGAGAAGTATTAGAACACGAGGACATGTACTGACACTGGGGGGAAGAGATGTATTAGAACACAAGGACATGTACTGACACTGGGGGGAAGAGAAGTATTAGAACACGAGGACATGTACTGACACTGGGGGGAAGAGAAGTATTAGAACACGAGGACATACACTGACACTGGGGGGAAGAGAAGTATTAGGACACGAGGACATGCGCCGACACTGGAGAAGTAGGTGCAGAGGAAATCTACTTCACAGAAAGGGTAGTGGATAACTGGCATAGCTTCCGATCAGAGGTGGTAGATGCTAATACAGTAGAGAAATTTAAACATGCTTGGGATAGAAATAAGGATATGCTTACAAAAATCTAACAATCAAAATAGGGATGGAGGTTACCATGGGTTAAAAAATGGGCAAACTAGATGGGCCAAGATGTTCTTATCTGTCGTCAAATTCTATATTTTTACATTAATCATGCTACTTTCCTTAAAGTCCACATACTTTTGGATGGTCTGAAGATCAGGACTGTCCTCAAACAATGGAATTATTGGGAGGTACAGCATACCTGTTAACTGCAACAAATTATAAATAGTGGTGGATACTAAGCACTGTTTGTAGCATTGGCTATAAGTCTGCAATACATTTTACAGCAGCATTTAGTACAATGTAATGTTCATAGTTTTTAATGAGCACAGTGATTTTGACATTAAGCATAATCTGTAACTGGACACTGGTGTGTAACTTGATCGCCATGTCTATGCCATCTTTTGAGCATGAATTTTTAAAAAACAGAGCAGAGTTGCCTTTCCTGGCCTATAAGGTGGCAGAGGAGGGTAGAGGCAAGCAGCAGAGCGGAACATTTGGGTCTATGTGGAGAAGGTAAGGATAGAATTCTCTCCATATTTGCCATAGTACATAGAACACTCAAGTTGCTTCTATATAGCTACATACATTGGAATAATTCATATTATGCAACTAGAGATCTTTAAAATATTTTCTTTATTTCTATGCTGCAGTGGAATGAGCTCAGTTTCGGATTTCTATAGAGAAGGATTAATAAACACTGTAATTTGTAGAATGTAATTTTCTACCATGCTATAAAATAGGTATATACAATATATTTTACAGTTTTTGTTTAACAAAGCCCTATATTAGTTTAAAGAAGACCATTCATTTGTAGATCTACTAGGCTGCAGTGAGCACAAAAAAATAATGTTTCCTCCTTAAAGAGAGGGTTTACTTAATGTTAATATAGAAACTTGGCCAAAAGCAACTCTCTACAAAGAATATTTCTGTTACCTAAGGTAAATGGGGCAGCTTATATGTAATGTAACCAGTGGCCCATCCTAGTTTTCTAGATCCGCCCCTGAATGTAACATACCGCTACGTCACATTATTATTCTTTTTTTGTAGCTGAAGAGTGATATAATCAGTTTCATTGCTCAGTGTGATTTCAGTGGTTGCCATTGACTTTAGCAGGACAGTGTTTTCTCCCACGGCAGAATGCTGCATACAGCATTTTCTCACACGTCAGAATGCTGCATACAGCGTTTTCTGACACGTAGAATGCTCCCCATGGGCAGCACGGTGGCTCAGTGTTTAGCACTTCTGCCTCACAGCGCTGTGGTCATGAGTTCAATTCCCAACCATGGCCTTATCTGTGTGGAGTTTGTATGTTCTCCCTGTGTTTGCGTGGGTTTTCTCCGGGTGCTCCGGTTTCCTCCCACACTCCAAAAACATACTGGTAGGTTAATTGGCTGCTAACAAAAAATGACCCTAGTCTCTCTCTCTCTGTATGTATGTATGTATGTGTGTGTGTGTATGTTAGGGAATTTAGAATGTAAGCCCCAATGAGGCAGGGACTGATGTGAGTAAGTTCTCTGTACAGCGCTGTGATATCAGTGATGCTATATAAATAAATGGAGATGATGATGTGGGAGTATGTCATACCACTGTATACACCCCACTTCCACCACTGTTCTGCATTACATGATGTTAGACTGCCCATGGGGGGATAGGTGATTTCAGGAATCAAAGAGAGGTAGCATAAAGGAGTGCAGCACAAGGTTTATCCTCGGAGCAATGAGGAAGGGTAATGTACATTGTTTCTGTGCAGATCATAGACTCTGGTAACATCAAACATCCCCATTTTACAGCTTATAACAGTAAATAATGTTACATTTGACACGACAAGATTTGATTTTTAAAAATTGTGATTTTTTTTTTTTTTTGTTGAAAATATGGTGTAAATAAACATGTTTTAATGTAAAAAAGTACAAAAGTCCATTACCACATAAACTACCGCAAGCAGAAATAAGAAAGTTTAGGTAGAGTCTGTAAAATGGTGGTAAATATACTCTCGCACTATATATATATATATATAATGCTACACTGAAAAAACTGTGAAGAATGTTCCCCAAGTTCGACATATTTGCGTTTATTAACAGAATTGGGAAATGCTGAATGGTTTATCTGTCTTTAGAAATGATTTTTATAAATGTTTTAATGGTGGGTGCAGTGGCCATAGTGTGGTTTAATAAATAATCATATGGAATGAATATGGGCCCAAACCCACAATGATGCATTGGAAAACCAGGAATATTGTTCCGGTCAGAAAAGATTGAAAACTCTCCGGTCATGTAAGGGTTAAATAGGATATTCTGGATCCTGCCGATTAATGATTCTAGTCCACAGCGCATAAATATTTCCGGTTTATACCCATATGTAACCAAATCCTGGCTATGAATGTGCTGAACTCCAATAAAGTATTTCCCTGTGTAGCACATAGTGAGAACACATCATTACCATCAGCTATTTATATATTTATATAGCGCCACTAATTCCGCAGCGCTGTACAGAGAATATTTGTCAATCACATCAGTCCCTGCCCCATTGGGGCTTACAGTCCAAATTCCCTCACACACACACACACACATACACAGACCGAGAGAAACTAAGGTCAATTAACCTACTACAATAACAGCAGGGTGATACTATATGTAATAGTGGAATAAACGCAATACAAAGATTTTTCATATACTTACTTAGGTCGCTTAATTTCCATTTGACACTTGTACATTCTGCAAAACTCTCATGTTGAACTTCACATCTGAATATCTTGCCCTTGTCCATTATGGTAGATGGTACATCACACTGCTGGTGACATAAAACAGCCTACTTGCCTCAAAGAGGGCATTGCTGGTGCGGGAGGGCAATTGGCCCCCATCTTCCTTGTACCATCTAACTTATATCTATTCTGGATAAAATGAATGAATTCTACAAGATAGATCCATCTCGTCACTGACATGGAGTATTCTGTGTCCTCTGTATTGGTTCCAGCACAGGACGAGTTGTAATATATCACACAGTACAGTCAATAATTATAAAAAATAAGTGGTACTGTGCAGTGTGTATTACACCCAGCTTATAGACCAAGAGAGACTAAAGTCAATTAATAGCAGCCAATTAACCTACCAGTATGTTTTTAGAGTGTGGGATGAAACCAGAGCACCCGGAGGAAACACACGCAAACACGGGTAGAACATACAAACTCCACACAGATAAGGCCATGGTCGGGAATTGAACTCATGACATTACTGTGGGGCAGAAGTGCTAACCACTAAGCCACCATGCTGCACATGTTATGAATGGTCAAAACATGATCTAAAAATACCCAAAGAAATTACATTGAAATTGAGTGAATGAGGGGCTCTAAGCCTCTTTCAATCCGTGTGGACTGGCTTCTTTATGTTACAAGCGCTGTGATTGGCCTGATTCTCCTGTGGGTGTTAATTATCCACAGAATATTGTAGAATCGGCACTGATTTGAAATGTGGCTAAATCCAGAATTGGCTGAAACAATTTTCCCATCTCTACTCAATGCTCAACTGCTGTAGGGTTCTTGGTCTCCAGTTTTTGGTATTAAAATTTCTGTTAATTTACAGATAGTCTTGTATTTTGCCCTGTATGGATATATTATAAGACACAATCAATATATAACATAGTTTTAGATGAATTTACTGTCATTTGGATCTTATCTTCCCACATTGCCAGAGGCCTTTCCCTCCTGGTCACATAGTTTATCAGACATAAAGGAGCTGATCAGATAAGTGTATGTGATATCACCCGTCATCTCTGAGCTGCAGCAATTATTTATTTCCTTTTAAGTATAATAATAAACTATCCCAAACCTATATACTAATAAGCATTACCTAATTAAGGCTGATGATGTTAGTACTTAGCATTTACATTTTCTAATGGATTGAATAAAAAATCATCATCTGTGTTATAAGTAATATGCTGCATTACCTGCAATGTGATGCATGAAGTATATAAGCCATATAGTCGTCCAATTATCATCATCATTCTCAATGCAATTATATGTAAGTTAAAGTCAGAATATTTCCCATAATACATTACACATAACTCTACATTCTATGACACTGTATTTTACATTTCCTCCAAAAGCCAAACATAAATTGTCTTTATTTAACAAATGTGGTGTGGACTTAGCAGTAGGAACTGGTCAATGAAACATAATATTCATCAGTCCCCAATTATAATCATGACTTCCTAGCTACTAATGAATTTTTAGGGGCATATGTACTAAACTGCGGGTTTGAAAAAGTGGATATGTTGCCTATAGCAACCAATCAGATTCTAGCTTTCATTTTGTAGAATATACTAAATAAATGATAACTAGAATCTGATTGGTTGCTATAGGCAACATCTCAAACTTGCAGCTTGATACATTTACGCCATAGTCTACTTTCTCATATACTGTGCGTCAGGTTCACTATAAAATAGTAGTAGATTGGTAGGAAGGCTACATTCTTATCAATCAACACTTGTGAAATCCACTTTGTCACAGAAATATCATTAGAGCGGATAGGTTCACGTTTTATAAACGTTTCGACAATTAGAAATATTTGTTGTTTATATTCAAAGCATAGTTAATCCCCAATGTGCAATATTGATCAGATAATCAAAATTCAGCAACTATAGCTACGGTATTGTTTGAAGCTGTTGTTACTAATCAAAGGAACAACTATTTGTCAATATATGTTATGATGCATCATCTTTTAATTGAAACTTGGTAAAAACAACATTTGCCATGAAACATGGGAGTAAGGGAATACCTGTTTTACAGCACCTGAACGGTACACATGCAACGTCACTGTGTGGGGTTAGAGCTTTACCTGTACATTATTACACGCATGTTACTGGGCAGATTGTGCTTTAAACTTGTTTTTATAACTTGCAACTGATAGGAAATGTGATGTTGAATACTTGTGTCAAAAAAGACAAAAGTATTATAGGAGTGATACCTTTATTGGCTAACCAAAATACATTTTTATATTTGCTAGCTATCAGAGCACAGAGACCCCTTCATCAGGCAAGTTTACAGATGAATGACTGAGAAAATGGCACAATATTTAAGAGATGTTACTCCAAGCAATTTGTACAGGGGGGAAGAATACATCATCATCATTTATTTATATAGCGCCACTGATTCCGCAGCGCTATACAGAGAACTCACTCACATCAGTGCCTGCCCCATTGGAGCTTACAGTCTAAATTCCCTATTATACACACAGACAGACAGAGAGACTAGGGTCAATTTTTTTTATTTTTTGATTGCAGCCAATTAACCTACTAGTATGTTTTTGGAGTGTGGGAGGAAACCGGAGCACTCGGAGGAAACCCACGTAAACACAGGGAGAACATACAAACTCCACACAGATAAGGCCATGGTTGGGAATTGAACTCATGACCCCAGTGCTGTGAGGCAGAAGTGCTCACCACTAAGCCACCGTGCTGCTTCCATAAAGATAAGCTAAAGTAATAAAACTAAGGTTTTCGTTACGGATGGAAGAGTGAAAGTCCTAGGAGTTCAGAGACAAGTTTCTCTTGACAAGGCAGCGCCGCTTTAAATTTTAGCTGTCATCTCGCCGAACTCCCGCGAGTTGAAGACACTGGAGTATGACACATTTACCCCCTGGAGTCACTCTGCTGTGGGGTGTGAAGTGTGTCCATGTAGTGGATGGAATGTTCTTATCAGCTTAAATTCCCAGATTCCCAATAAAGAAGACTCTGGACACCCTTGTGGGTAAACATTTCTCTGGACCAGGACACAGTATGACAGATTTAAAAGTCTTAATACTGAAAGGGTTTTTTAAAAATGACAGGGAGAAAAAAATCTGGGCATTCAAGCTGATAAGAACATTCCAGTCATTGACTCAAGGACTCAACCTAACACCTGGATTTATGACCCACTACATGGACACACTTCACACCCCACAGCAGAGTGACTCCAGATCTCTGAACTCCCAGGACTTTCCCATTCCATCTGTAAGGAAAACCTCAGTTTTATTACTTTAGCTTATCTTTATGATATATTCCCCCCCCTGTACAAATTGGTTGATGTAACATTTCTTAACTATTGTGCCCTTTTCTCAGTCATTCATTTGTAAACTTGCCTGATGAAGGGGCCTCTGTGCTCTGAAAGCTAGCAAATATAAAAATTTATTTTGGTTAGCCTCTCCTATAATACTTTTGTCTTTTTTGACACGAAAGTATTCAACATCACAGATTTTTCTGGCTGACACGGTACTGCAATAAAAAATGTATTTATTTTTTTTGCTACGCAAACTGATAGGAAGAAAATCTAAACTTCAATCTCACCAGGCAATGAAACATTAAGACGCCTCATGATATCAATAAAGTCTCATCGCCATTAGTAAGATATATACAGATACACATTACTGCATGATTCGGCAGATCACACCCACACATATATTGCTTACATTGGTTTCTTCTTTGTGTTCTCTCAAGGGCAGTCACGTATGTCATTTCCTTTCTTAGATAATGTGAGTAAATAAGTATTTTGTCCGAGTATGAATATATTTATGCTTGCAGACGTAGCAGCCTGTGGTACAATTCCTACTGCTACATTGTGACATTTGTGGAGTTTGTAACATAAAGTTACTTTGATGTCAAATAAGAGATAAGTCTATCTAAATATGATGTTTTTCACACTAGAAAGTGCTCCAGTCTGTTATCAGTGCATTTCAGGCTTATAGATTGTGACATTCTACTATTAGCTCCAAATCCTAACCTCTTTCCTGCAATGATCAGTGTTTCCAATACCCTTCTTATTATGTTTGAAGAGTCCAAACTGAATGGAGAGGTGGCCAAGGCTGCGCTGGCAAATGAAGACTGTCCCCACATAGACCAGACTATAACGCCCGATGAGGGCCTGTCCTTTACACAGTCTAGCACTCGGGAGAAAGGTGGACCATACTTTCTCCTTTCACCCGAGGAATATCCAAGTCCGTCTGATGGAGGAGTAAGAAAGGGTAGGTAGATGAGTTTTTATCAGAAAAACTCCAATTCTCCAATAGCTGAGCATGTTGTGCAGGTAGAGAAATGTTGTATTTACAGTATATATCTACAACACGTCTAATCTTCCACTATGCGATTAAACAGTATAGACAGAGGGCTGACCTGGTACCTTCCTGTAGAAATGCTGCATTACTATAGCTAGTCCTTTGCCCACGGAGATGTATATCATATTCCCTATGGATGAAATCCTACTTCATGGTTCCAGTACTATTCCTAACACACTAGTGAATGCCACAAAATATATAACAAGGTATGGCACATGTAGACACAGATGAGGGCCACTGACCCTGTCTTTCGGGAGAACTTTGGATAACTGATATGCGCCTTTCATGTACTAATGTGATACATTTTTACTTTTCATACAGACATTCCGTGTTTTCATCCAGAGAGATGGATTGCTGGTAATATTATATAAGGAGGAAAACCTATGAAATATGAACAGCTCACAATATTTCTGCTACACATACATGATTTTAGAGAGAGAGAGCGAGCTATGCAGGATTTTCACAAAGACTATGTATTTTCATTACATTATAAATTAATATGATCACTTAAAGAAACAAGCTTGATGTAAAAAGATGAAGGTTCGCTTGGTAAGAATGTTTACGTCAGCACTTCTTAGCCCATCAGACGTATGTTAAAAGCATTGTTATTGTTGTCATAAATGAATTCCATTGTCTGCCAACGTATGCCCCTCTGCATGTGTAAAAGCAAGATTACGGCTGCATGCTATGTCTGTAGCTGCAAGCAAGTGGGTGGTATCACTATGGCAACAGGAGGAATGGATGCAAATGTGCAACTTCCCAAACAAGCGCTGCATATGCAACCTTAGAACCCCAATGGTTGCCCGTGCAATGTAAACATACACACTGGTTGCATAAAACAATTACTATTCAGAGTATTTGTTGGTGTAATCAAATATTTAAATTATCAAAACAATTCTTAATCAATGTTTGGCTTCTTGGACAATCTGTAGGAATCCAATTAATATCATATGATGAGGAAGTTTGTGTAGCATAGATTGAGCAGGATTTAAGTATAATGCCCAACATAGAGATGAACGTTACAAACTCATTCCCTCCCAAATGCAGAAAATATTGCCAATGCATGCGGAAGGAAAACAAAGCACTTACATAATCAGGAATAGGAGCAAACTTTGTATTGTGTGGAACATTGAAATATTCTCTGTGATCTTTGATCTTGTAATCTCTCCATAGTTTGGCTCCGCTGGATATTGTTGCCAAGTGATACGACTCTCAGCATGTAACAGTGCATGGGAATCCCGCTGAAATGGCTACACTCTGACTCCATTCTTAGTCCATTCAACTTTCTGATCCACTGCTGTACTTTGCATTTCATCTTCCAAATGAAGGTTCTAGAAATGTCATAGCTAACATAACTGGGAGTGTGATAGAGCGTCCTCCAGTGTCCGCAGTCCTGCTCTCTGCCTTCTCACTCTTCTCTATTCCATCCATCTTGTAGCATGGATCAGTAGCAGAGAATGGTCTAAAGCTTTTCAATCATTCTTACCTTAACATGCTCCAATTTCTTACAGTAGCATCTTAAAGAGCATGGTACTACTAATAACAAATATCAAAAAGAGAAAGATGACCAAATGTGGGCATTACATTATTCTGGCGGGCCATATGCTGCATGATCTTGGTATATTGAATAAAGGGCGGATGCACCAAATAATTAGTGTCTTGCTAGTATGATGCTTTTATCTTGGCTAATATCGGATCTCTCACTGGCTGCTACCATTTTGCGGAAAAAATGGAGACAAATGAAGAATTGCTATTTCTCAGGATATTCTTTGAGCCATAGGAACCCTGCAAGAGTCTGCAGAAGCACAGTAGAATGATTTGATGCATGGGCACCTATTACATTAGAAAGCAATATTAAGGTGTTCTGGCTGACTGCATGGAAATAAAAACAAAACTCCATTGGAGAAGACGACGACTGCCTCTGCATGTAGCTCTTCTACTATTTTTTATTTCTCTCTGTGAAAGTTATCTACCATTTTGAATTAAAAGAACATGGAGGAGTGTTAAGTATTCATTGTATTTTTTACAGGCTTGTTTTTGCAAAGAGCATCCTGTCATTGCTAAATATGCAAAGAGAGGAAGCCATGGAGTCTTGGAATGAGGAGGGAAATGTGATGGGTTACAATAACTCGGACACCAACAAACTTTCCTACGCCACACAACTTTTTAAAGGCAACTTTACTACTTCGTGGGTTCGGTGAAGTTAATTAAGAATGATGCAGGTTTATACTACAGCCAAAATGTAAAACTGTAGAGGCATCTTCTGTTCATTTAGCATGAATTGCATGATGTAAAAAAAGATAAAATAATATAAATAGAATTGCAAAATTCTGCGAAGAAATAAAAAAATGCATATATTTTCCTTTAAAGCTCTTTTACTTTTACAAACATTATGTAGCAAAATGTAAACATTTTAAACTTTAAATTGAACTGCCCTGGGTTGCTTTTTTTGTATACAGACTGATATCTCACAACAGAAGTGCACTGTGGCAGTCATCGGTCACATTGACCAGGTCTACGTACTATATATCATAAATACATGGATAACGCAAACTTTTACTTGTGTACAAACCTTCTGTTTTCTTGTTTTCATTGGCATGCTTGTGGATTACAACTGGTCTATAATGACATTCCAATTGAGGTTCTATTGTATGTTATCAGTGTATAAATCAAACATGGCTATCTCTAAAAAGATTGTTATTAAATGATCCATATGGATATAACAAATGAAATGTGTTAATTTAATACTGGGAACTGTAGTATAAAATCAGGAAACATGTTTGTCAAAATGAGAACAAAACAGCATTGTATGCAATTTCGTAAGTCAAACGCAAAGATGCATGCGCAATATTATGCAAAAACAAAGCTGCATGAAATAAATTTTCTATCATGGTTGTTACTGTCCTGCTGTATCTACACTTTCAGAGAAAATGCTTATTTAGGACATTGCCGTGATGTTTGGTGACACAACATCATTATTTAGATAAATCTGCTTTTTATAGAATTGTGATGGGCAATTGTTCCTGTGTATTTCAAATGAGTACAGAAAGATGTTTCATAATTTAATCTACAATGATAAAAAACTGATAAGAAAAATGCAAGGTTTAAGCAACTACCCTGGAAATATCTGTTTTCTGTTATGAAGTCTCAGGGTCTGTGCAGCTCTTTGTTCCTTACATCACAATAGTCACATGAATGGTCCCCGAATGGTCATGAAGGAGATCAGCGAGCATTTGTCCCTTGCACTTTATCCTTATGGAGAGAAATGAAAATACAAATACAGGTTTATATGAGTATATTCCTGGAATTAATACAGGTCAGGTAAGTGAAATGTTCATTCATGTCTCCAAAATGCTCTTGGACAAAACACGTTTGATATGTATTTGCCCGCCTACCTACTTGATGTTTGGAGGTAAAGCACATATTAGTTTGTAATTGGGGGTAAAATAAATATGTGGTAACAAACATATGTTGTATATGTAATAAAAAGGTGTAATTTTCTATACACATAAATCCAAAACAAATTACAACACAAAACCTAAAGCAGACACATAGAACAAATACATAAAACAAACCAAATTGTAGAGAGTTGGGCTAAAACTCAGAAAAGAGAAGAAAAATAAAAAAGAGGAAAAGGAATAGAAAAAGAAAAAGAGACCAGTAGTGGACGGGTGGCAAATAGCAATATGAGCACTTTGTTAAGGTTAAATAATGGCCTTTTCTTTAGTACATTCTTCAGTAGTCACAGTTAGTCACTGCGATTGTGGGTAAGAAATAATAGTAGTATCACAGTTTTGTCATTAAACCAGAAAGAGCAGTTTATACTGTGATACTACGCTATTATTTCTTATCAATCGAAGTGATTAAAAATGTCTATTGAAGAATGTACTAAAGAAAAGGACATTATTTAGCCTTAACGAAGTGCTCATATCATTAATTGCCACCTGCCCACTGCTGGTCTTTTTCTCCAATTCCGTCCCTGTTTTTTCCCCTTTTTCCTTTTCTTTTCCTTTGCATCAGTCCCACAGTGTTGAAATTAGGTGTTTAAAGCAGTCTTAAAGCCCGTAAAGGACCTTTGTCAGTTATAGCCAAAAAAGAATGTAAGTGAATGTTTCTGCACTGCCACACATCCTGACAAGTGTTCGCTTCACTTCAATTAAGCTTCCTTCAGCGGTAACCAGAGTTAACGCTCAGTACCTAGTACACTCTGCTAGAGGGAGGCTTTGAGAACATGCTGTAAACACCCTGTTTAGAATGAGGACAAAGTACAAGGGTTTGTCTTTGGCATTGATGACAAAATCCATTAAATCAGAGCCTAATCAAGCAGAAAAATTTCTAATATTTTTTGACAACAATCTGAGTAATTGAATATATTTATGTAAACAAAAAACTTTAATTTTAAATGGTTAATAACACAAACTCTGGAAACGCGACACAATCCAGGCTGACATTTCTAATCAGAGTTTTGCTTGGATTTATATGGGTGGGGTCATTTATGCAAATTTTTATTTTGTTTTTTCATATTCAATTAATTTCCAGATAATATTACACCACAAACATTTTACAGTGCACAAAATGTTGTTAAAAACAGTTGTAAAAGGTCAGGCGGGTAGAGAGTGAGCGCCCCATGGGATGTACGAGAAAGGCAAAGGATCATTGTCTATTTTGGAGGATGAATATGACATATGCAAAATACACAAGAGAGACGTACAGAGTCCGTGCCGGCATTTATAATATACATTTATTTAAAAACATAAGGGCAAAATGTACTAGTTGAAAATAAAATAATAATTTAGGTTTGTGGTGCCAAATATAGAAAGTGAGCAGGTCTTGAAGTGTGATTCCTATTTCACGTGCACAGGTGAAAATCTGTGCATGTGAAGACTCAAGAGTCCATGTGACCCGTAAAGATTGCCTGTGGTATGTGATTACATGTGAGGAGTGTATATGTCATGTGAGGAGTTCATATGCCACATGTACTTTTAACATGTCACATGCTCAGTGTATAAGTCATGTGAGCAGTACATGTGACATATGAAGAAGACATATGTCAATTGAAGAGTGCATGTGAAGAGCAAACAAGTCATGCAAAGTGTGCATGTCCCATTTGAAGAGTACATTTGACACGTGAAGAGTGCATGTGACAAATACATGTGGTATGTGAAGAGTGCATGAAGAGTGTACTTGGCACGTGAAGGGTGCATATGTCATGTGAAGAGTACATGAGACACGTGAGGAGTGCATGTGGCATTGAAAGAATACATGAAGAGTACATATTACATGTGAAGAGTGAATGTGGTATGCATGTCATGTGACATATGAAGAAGACACATAAACAGTACATATGGAATGTGCACTTGGCTTGTGAAGTGCATGTGATGTGTAGAGTACATGTGACAAGTGCATGTGAAGAGTGCATGTGATAAGTGAAGAATGCATGTAACAAATGCATGTGACATGTGACGAGTACATGAGAAGTGTGTTGACAAGAGGTGTCTCCCCAGCCAGAAGAACCTGGGGAGAGTATAACGGAATAAAGAAGTGACGTATCCCATCCTGGCTCCTGATGCATTAAGTGTCTATTTGTATTTGTCAAGTAGACTCGGTGCGCTGTATAAATTGTGCTGCTTTGTGCCTTTTCTTTTAATGAAATTGCACCATTAGTAAGAGCCAGATGTGAGTAATAGTGATTTATTTACTGTAAAGGTAAAAATAATCAATTCATATTGTGTATGAGATTGGTAACTTTACCAGAGTATTTGGAACACAGATTATTTTCCAAGGGTTTTCTAGTCTTATTTTTACCTATCCCATTCCGTTCGTAACCTACTTTACTGATATATTAGCTATATTTATCTTAATTTGTAACCACAGTGCAGCACAGACCCCTCTGCATCACTCACAGTCTTTCCTAAACTACCCAGCCAGCTATACCTTTATTACAATATACTAATACATATTTAACTGAATACATTTTATTGAGATTTTACAACAAAGTAACAAATTACAGTAGTGTACATCAATGGCAGTACACTCAGCAGATTATGGAAAACAAACTCTTTTGCTGTTGCATGAGAGTGAGTTATAGTGGAGGAAGTAGAGGCGGAGCCTGAACCAAAGACGTTCACTGGAGGAGCCGATTTCTTACGCTTTACTTTTTTGGCTGGTATGATCTCAGCAGGAAATAGAGGAGTTAGGCTGAATGCTGACGGACATGAGAAGAGAGGTAGGCAGTACCAGAAGCAGATGCACAGAGATATTATGGCATGGGGGATGCAAGGTCAGAGTGTTGGCCCAGAAGAGAAAGTCCTTATGGGGTCATGGTGGATCCTCCCAGTGGAGAAATAGCCCCGGTCGAGGGCGCCAATGACAGAACGGAAACCGCAGAGTCAGCCGCCAGACTGCATGAGCTGCCCAAGTGGAACACCCTTTGCGGTACAATGGTGGAAGCCGATGTAGTGACAGTTACTTGCTTGGTAGATGGAGCAGGTAGAAACAGGCCTGTAAGGCGAGTGAAGTTGTAGGTAAAACACTTATGTGGCAGTAAAACACCAGCTGAATGTGACAGGTCTTAAATGAAAGGTCTCATAAGAAACATTGCCACGTCCACTCAGCAGCCTCCAATGCTAGTCCACCCTTTATGTAGCAGCGGGCCAGAGCCAGCAAGAGATGTAGCAGCGGGCCAGAGCCAGCAAGAGATGTAGCAGCGGGCCAGAGCCAGAAAGAGATGTAGCAGCGGGCCAGAGCCAGCAAGAGATGTAGCAGCGGGCCAGAGCCAGCAAGAGATGTAGCAGCGGGCCAGAGCCAGCAAGAGATGTAGCAGCGGGCCAGAGCCAGCAAGAGATGTAGCAGCGGGCCAGAGCCAGCAAGAGATGTAGCAGTGGGCTGGAGCAAGAAAAATTGTGCAGGAATCCCACAGAGCTGAGTTGGGCAAGCACCATTACTGAGGCAGCTCACATTGTATGCCTTGTACAATGGAAGGGGTAGGGCTGTGTAGTGATGAATGCGTCCCTGATGGGCAGTGCAGATGGAAGATTGCGGTCAGTCGACCACTCAGAATGACAGATGTTATAAGATAGGTTCCATTAGGAGTGGGCTGCATCCCCAGCCTGGTCCCCAATGCCAGTCCTATCACAGCTGCTGCTGGGAGATGAAGAGGCTTGGTGGCTTGACAATGGGCGCTAAGTGATGCAGTAGCGTCCAGGAACAAGCATACTGATGTAGTAGTGCTGCAGTACTATATTGGGCCACAAGGGGCACACCAAACTGGAGGCAATTTAATGCAGTATAGGAGGAAGACCAGCAGATGGCAACATGAAAGTTAATATGGTGGTCATCCGTACATAGTCTATGTACCCTACACTGGCAGTGGCTCCGAGAGAGGGAGGGAGACTGTGTGAGCACAGATGAAGCAGTGGTGTGGACCTCGTTCAAGCGCGGGTCCTGGCAGTGAATCCTCGTGGACCAGGGAAGTCTTGTGGTGGCTCGCAGCAGGGTGATCCCTGGCAGAGCAGAGCTGTCTTGTCTCTGCTCTTGGATATAGGTATGTGGATCAAACAACGGGGAGCCACATGGCAAACTAGGAGAGACCACAGTGAGGCCAGTCTAGGCCATAGTTCAGGCTGGCAGGCAACTGTCTGAACAAGACTTTATTCTACTGTAACAAAGGACTAGCCCATTGCTATGCTGTCAGATTTCATTAGCAAAAGAGTATAAATCTACCAGCAGTGGAGGGCAGCATAAGCAAATGTAGAGTACAAGTGGTTCTGCAGTTGTCTTATCCAACCGGACAACAGCTCCTTCACATGTGAGTTCACATAGTTTCATTCCTTTGAATTGTGAAAATGGGTACTATATTTCAATCTCAAGCTACATGTCTTTTAGTTGTTAGGACATAGATGAAGATTAGAGGGGCTACACAGGAGCCTATAAAGTCACACCAATAAAAGACCAGAAAGTTGTCAGGCAAATAGAACAAAAAAACAAAACAAGAATACACACAGCATACACAAAGAACACATTATAATATCATTCTCCATCAACCAACATTTCCAGCATTAAGTATCTGCAATAATAGGTAGGTATACCTGTGGCACACACATCGAACACAGGAGACATAACAAGTGATACTAAGCATTCATCTGTATGCAGAAAATCCTGCAAATACAGAATCACAAATCTTCAACATTTTTACGTTTAAAGTGGATTTTTAATAGTCTTTATATTGAATTGCTAAATTCTGTTTAAAGCAATAATTTATACACATATTATAAGTATGTTTATCCACTGATAGTAAAAAGAAGATCAAGGTGAACAATCCTGAATGACAGGAGAACCAACAACAAATTTAGAGCTTCAATATTAGGGGGGAATTCAATTGGCCGCCTTACTGTCAAAAGTAACGCGACTTGCACACCATTACTGTTAATACGGTAATAGTGCGCACCATTACTGTTAATACGGTAATAGTGCGCACCATTACCGTTAATATCGTCATTTCAACATAGATTTTTGCTCGTGGCTCAGGGAGCTTTGAAAATCCAGCATTGAAATTACCGTACTACCGGTAAGAATGTGCACTATTACCGTATTAATGGTAACAGTGCGTAGGTCACCTTACTTTAGGCAGTAACGCAGCCAATTGAATTCCCCCCTTAAAGAATTACTCCACGCAAAACTAGTTTCAATTCACGGTGTTAGATACACACAGAATGGTTGCTACAGAAGCACTTCACAATGGTGGAAATTGCTAAGGGGAGCAGCTTCGTGCTGCACCACAGAATGAGATGTCAGGGGGGAGGACAGGGGGGGGGGGGGTTATCTCCTTGTTAATGGATAGTCACAGAGCCACTTTGTAAATATGCAGATGGTCAGCGCTGTAAATTCACGAACGCATGGCTCAACCTACTTAAAAAAAATCTAAACCTGCTCCATTTATGATATGAGTTGGTCTAAAAACAATGTTTTTTATTATGTAAATTATAAACCTTCATACAATTGTATAGAAACTATTTCCAAGAAAAATACACATATGAATATAACATTCACTATACTGCAAAAATCATCAGGAAAAACCTTGTTAAGTCTCCATGAAGTCACCAGTTTGTATGAGCACACACTGGTCATTCAGCACATATAGGATCCGGTTACATTATATCCCAGAAGGTTATCGCTGGAGCCTTTATTCATCTCTTCCTCAATAGGATTACAAAATCCCTGATATCCAGAGGTCCATTGGAAACATAAATGTAGTTCAGCAGTATAGGCGCTCGTCAGCCCAACTATATGCGCCGGTAATCAGGTGTAGTCGGAAACTATCAGCATTTGGACTACCCGGGCACATCTGATGTGTAAGTACAAATACCCATGTAATTATAACATTTAAGCGCTTACAATTAGTGACAATTAGGGTAACACCAATATTCACTTCCACATGTTTATTTACATTGATCAGCTGAAACAATAACTCTTTCGATACATCTGTTAAATATACAGCACTTACGACCATAGTAAATTTAGCAGAAATGCACAAATAAAATAAAGTCTACATGATTCATGAACATTTTGATATTCTCTAACCTGAAGATACACCCAGAACCATAGAGTGTCCGGCTCCACATCCAATCACCCTCAATGTATCTGTGTCAGGAATGCAGACCACTGTTGGGATGGGTACATTGTCTTCAGAGCCAGTGCCACACATACCATGCTCATTCCAGCCCCAGGAATATACAGTATTGCCTGAACAGAAAGGAGACAATCACTCAATCACTACAACATCAGTACCATCCCTGCTGATGAGATAGTACATAGTGTCAATGTTTGGGGGGGGGGAGGACTTGAACAATAACCTTCTGTGCTACTATGCACCAAAAGCAGAATTAGGGACATACAATATCAGAGCAGTACCTAACTAATATACATTGTTTGTGAGGCTGTGATTGTAGCCAGGGCCGCCGAGAGGGGAAGGGGCTGTTACTAATTACCCGGGCCTGAACCTGCCAGCCTCACTGATAACAGCATTTTTTGGATTTCTTTTTTTTAACCTAAAGTCTTTTATACATATGTATATTTGTTCTATTATTTTTTGCCGCTTGGCCTCGGCTCTGCCCCTTCATTGCTGGGGGGTGCAGGCTATTTAAAAAACGAAACAAAAACACATTCAGGTGATGGTATTACTGGTGTCCCTCTTCCTTACTCTCTGCTCCGTTCGCAATGAATGTCGGGCTTCACATCATCACGTCACGCCCGACATGCAGTGAGGAGCGGCGCAGAGAAGACAGAAGAGATGAAATGAAAGAAACCAATAAAAAGGTAAGTAAAGGAACAAAGGCAGTGGGAGGGAAACAAAGGCACAGAGTGGAGAAAGGGGAAGCAGCATGGCACAGTGATGAAGGAGAGGGGGGAGCAGCATGGCACAGTGATGAAGGAGAGGGGGGAGCAGCATGGCGCAGTGATGAAGGAGAGGGGGGAGCAGCATGGCGCAGTGATGAAGGAGAGGGGGGAGCAGCATGGCACAGTGATGAAGGAGAGGGGGGGCAGCATGGCGCAGTGATGTAGAGGGGGAGCAGCATGGCACAGTGATGGAGAGGGGGGAGCAGCATGGCGCTGTGATGAAGGAGGGGGGGGCAGCATGGCACAGTGATGGAGAGGGGGGGAGCAGCATGGCACAGTGATGGAGAGGGGGGAGCAGCATGGCGCTGTGATGAAGGAGAGGGGGAGCAGCATGGCGCAGTGATGTAGAGGGGGGGCAGCATGGCGCAATGATGGAGAGGGGGGGAGCAGCATGGCGCAGTGATGGAGAGGGGGGGAGCAGCATGGCGCAGTGATGAAGGAGAGGGGGAGCAGCATGGCGCAGTGATGGAGGGGGGGAGGAGCATGGCACAGTGATGAAGGGGGGCAGCATGGCACAGTGTGATGGAAGGGGGCCAGCATGAAACAGAGTGATGAAGGGGGGCCAGGTGAAGCAGGGGGCAGCATGGAGGGCGCAGTGTGATCATAAGGAGGCACACCGTGGTTGTGATGAAGGGGCACAGTGTGATGTTGAAGGGGCACAGTGTGATCATAAGTAGGCACACCGTGGTTGTGATGAAGGGGCACAGTGTGATGTTGAAGGGGCACAGTGTGATCATAAGGAGGCACAGCGTGGTGATGATGAAGGGGCACAGTAATGTGTGTGATGGCACAGTGGGCTTGTGGTAGTGTGTGTGTGTGTGTGTGTGTGTGTGTGATGGCACAGTGGGCTTGTGGTAGTGTGTGTGTGTGTGTGATGGCACAGGGGGCTTGTGGCAATGTAGAGTGTGTGTGAGGTAGGTGGTGTCTAATTAATGGGTGCTATTTTGTTTGTGAGTGATGGTGGGGCAATTTATTCATTTAAGATGGGTTGGTTTGGAGGCTATTGAATGTGGGGTGAGTTTGGGGAGAATGAGGTCTCTAGTAAATGTGACTATGAATTATTTAATGGCAGTGATGGTTACGAGAAATAGGTATATTTATGAAATGTAAATGCTATTAATTTATTGCTGGGGCTGTTTGCAGGGAGGTAAATAGGTTTATTTATTAAATGGGAATACTATTATTTTAATCTTGGGGCTGGAGGAAGGCCTAATTATTACTCGTGGGTGCTACTGATTTAACGCCGGAACTGGTTGGAATTTTGTAAATGTACTTTTTTTTTCCCGTTACAAATAGGGCCCCCATCATTCCAGGATCCAGGCAAGTCGTAACTAAAGAAACCAGCAGCCACAGGTGGTGAAAGTGACAAGAACAGGTAGGACAGAGCAGGACAGTCTGTGAAATGTGATTCTAGTGGGACAATCCTGATTTTTGGTACCTGTTCTGCTCAATGTAAGGGGCAGATCAAGACTGTGAACTCTTTATGTACACACTGCATTCTTTATATGCTACACTGTGGTGCTAGATGTCCTGGAAGTCAGGAGTGCTGGGACATATGTCACGCTCCGGCGATCGGGCACTGCACCCTTGTGCTAATGATGTACACAACAATGCAGGGTTTTTTTTATTCTGTAGGAGGGTGGCCTAGCGCTTTCACCTGCTAGCTACGCCCCGCGCAATTATTTTTTTTGCCATGCTCAACTATAATGGGGACCTCATGAAGTTGTTGTATCAGGGCCCTGAATTCCTCTTGGCAGCCCTGATTGTAGCTACCATGGGCGTACCTGACAACTGTCCCTAATTTCCAGGAAAAGTCCCAGGTTTTATAGATTTGTCTCTGAAAATGTCCCCAGGTGCAATTCTCACCATCTATTCTTATTCTCTTGACTTTATAAGTTAATATTTGTTGAGCAGGATTATATAAAATCTAGTGAATCAATATTATAATGTAAATAAGCAAACAAGATTATGGGGATAGGGCTCCAAGGTACCATTCATTAAACTACTTACACTAATGCCCACACACAACTGTCCCATTCTCCACTCTGAGTCACATTCTCTCCTCTTGTTTCAGCTCTTACAATGAGAGTGTAAGCTCTGAAATGAGCAGGGCAATGCCTAGTGTTTCTCCACTGTACGGCCCTGTGGTGGCCTACAAATCTACAATAATTGGAAATGACTGTATCAGTTGCATGCATACATAAGGAGAATTACAACTTGGTGCATGTCCAAAAAATTGTTTACTGTGCTTTATGATACACTTGACACATCTATTTTAACAGATGTAATATTTCATATTAAGTTCCATTGACCGTAGAAGTGGCTTTCTGATTATGCTGGACACGCTACATGTATTCAGAAAGAACAAACCCCCTACGGCAGTGCTGTGAATCTGCAGTCATGGAGAGTGATGCTTCTTTCTACACAATGAGGAACCAATTGGAAGTGAAGCTTTGGATTCTGGAGTGGAATAACAGAGGTATGGTTATGGTTTGGCATTTGTAGTTGCCTAAAGCAGAAAACATTTTTGGAGACCTCCCATTTATTAAATACATTCTATTGAGAACCACCTGTTTTAATGTCCCAGAAAAGACTGACAAATGTCCCTTGCACAGTATAGATGCTTGAACCAGTGGGAAAATGCTTCTTGAAACATTTTGAAAAATTGACAAAGATGCAAAAATTTGCAGCAACATTTGTGCACTTGAAGAATTCGACCACTGTTCTACCTGCCAGAGTCTATCAATGGTTGATGATCAGTGTTGATCAATGTGTTCAACTTATTTTCAGCCTTCATTTTAAATTCTGTACAAGGAGACTGTCAGTCAGATTATGAACTTGAATGACAGTCATCGAACTGTAACTACCAGAAGCCACTAGTGTCTGCCAACTGCAAAGTTTTCAATCTAAACCTAAAAAAAAAGGAAAATAAAAAAGGAACATACACACCATTCCAAATTACTGCCTTACAGTAGAAGTCTGGGGTATGAGGAGGACAACCCAATTGGCAGAATGCATCACTAGCCTTGGGAATAGAGTCCAGTGAAACTAAGCTTTCAATTGGAGAAGTACATCCTCACCCATAAATACCGCAATCCCAGAGAGAGCAGAGCCAGGGACGTAGAGGACCAGCAAGTAGGAGCAGCAGAGCTAGTTGCTACAGATAACATGATTGATGATGCACTTTTCAGCTTGTTTATGACCAGTTGTGGACTCCAACAGGAACTGATGTACAGTGAGCAGGATCAGATTACACACACCTAACCTCTTCGCATGCACTTTCACAAAATTGACTCCATTTAATTCCTTAGTTTGGAGGAGGGGGTGGCATGCTAAAGGCAGGTGGGAACTATTGAGGTGCCCTTACTTGTGCCTTAATATCCTGTAGCTCAGAATCCTATTCAACTATATCCTGAATAGGTTGACTCTATGGAATGTCCTAAAATATCAGGAGTATATTATTATTAGTTTGTCAACTGACAAGTCTGATTACAAGTGTTTATTTAAGTTTGAGATTGTGGTGTTTTGCACATCATTCATTTCACACTATTAGTTCTTTTGCTGGGTTCTTACAGAATCTATGTGGATGGGTCCAAAAGATCAACTTCAGCCTCTTCTGCATTATTTGATTTTGATAAATGTTAATAAGGAGATTAACGTGGTAGTAAACTGAAAGTAATGGTTCTGGTAACCTGGAAGTAAAAGTGGTGACAAAGTAGAAAAATGTGTATTATCTAACTGTTAATTCTTTTTCCTCAAAGTACTAACTCCATGACAGCCTTTTCTAAGGTCCCTTCAGTTCTGTTTAACTAGGCCCCTCAGTGAGTATAAAAGCCAGCTCCTCCTCTTCTTTTGAGTACTTCCCAAGCTGTCTTCTGAAACATAACACACAACCTAGTTGTAATGGAATACTTTGAATTATCTCACCGTTCATTCCATTTCCTCACTTTTCTTCCCTTCACTCCTCCATGGCAGCCTTTACTCTGGTATGTACCCAAGCAATAGATGGGGGGACAATAAAGAACCAATAAGGCAGCATATGTTACATAAAGAATTTTGACTAAAGAACGCCTGCCAAATTGATAATATCCCGTGATATAATATCAAGGGAATAATGATTGGAAAAAGTATGGAGGATGCCTATGCTGCTGCTTTGCACAACTGTCACAGAAGCCTAAGCATTCTTTACCCAAGCAAAGCTACCAACCGTGTTGATTGGATTCATTGGACTTTCAATACTCCATGCCTCTTGGGGAAACTTGAGAAATTGCTTTGATTTTCAATAGACTTTTGTGTAACGCTTACATCTTTATCTTGCTTGGTGTTTACTGCAGTGGGAGACTGACCAAGCCTTAAATAAGATATATGACCACATATCAAAACACAGGGAACATTTCAAGTTCCATTTGATGATAGGGAAAGTCTTCACAAATTCTTGAGGTCTTTATATAGAGATACAATTTAATGTGAACAGAATCATCAGCATTAAGAACATCTTTTATCTAATGTAATTGGTCTCCTTCATTGATCCTTCCTGGACAAGATATATATCTATTTGGGTGACATTTTGCACCCCAACTGTGAAGCAAAATTTTTTAGAAGGATTGAAAAACAACTGTAAAAATATGTCTAATTTCTTAAGCAGAGAAGAAAACTCTTTTTGAATGACTAAAAGAAAAAAAAAGAAGAGTTTAACATCCAAAATGGAGATACTTTTTTTCATTCAAGTTTATTTGAAATGTGTGGTTCTTTTTTACTCATCTGGTATATGAGACAATCTTGTACATTTCCATCTTAGGTGGGTCAAAAAGAGCCTCATTGCTTTTTAGCATGGGATGTTAGTCTCTGGAGGGGCACACTGTTCTGTGCCCCAAATCCTACAAATATAGCATCCCTGTGTTGACCAGAAATCAACTGAATCAACACAGGAACACCAAGGGGAAGCCAGACGCCAAGTAGAGAGTTTCAGAGCAAACCAGAAATAGGAGAGGGGTTTTCAAATTCCCCGTCTCTAGAGTCACATGACCGCAGCCGTGCACTGCACGGAAGCACCGCGCATCGGCTGCCATCCGGAAGAGGAAGGAAAGGCAAGTTCCTAACAGTGGCAGGGCAAAATAAATTGTTCTTGCAGCTACTGAAATTTCCTACAGGCTGTTGCAGAATGCCAAAAATGTCCAAGAATTTTTCGGCCCAGAGACAGCATTTCCTGCACGTCCCTGTAATTTTTCAAAACGCTCTGTACCACCAAGTAGATTGTGTGATCAAAACAGGGAATGTGAATGATTTCACCCAGCTGTAATGCTCTCACAATATTGGTAGTGTTACCATAAATGACATATCCTTAGGAGAGTCAAAACTGAATAAGCCATGTTGCAATGACATCCCTTAGTTTTTCACACAGGTTGTCATCGGTATGCCTCTTAGTGAAGCCTCTGATACACAGAGTAGCCTGCCTCGGACTAATCTGGCATTGTTGGGTACATGCTGCTGCTATTCTTGCTGCTGAAGGCAATTTACCAACCCAGTGGGCTGTCACAGTCATATAATCTTTAGTTTGCTCAGTTCCGCTTGTCCACATGTCTGTGGGTAGAATGGCATTTTGTAGCCCAATAATTACATTTTATGGAACCTTCTGGTAGAGGTGAGGAGTTGCTTTTCTAGTAAAATGGTGTCGTGATGGAATTTGGTAACAGGGACACAGGACCTCAATTAACTGTCTAACACCAACTACATTAATTGTGGATATTGGATGCAGATCTAATACTGGCATAGTCACCATGGCGTCTGTGATGCACTTTGCAACTGGGTGACAGCTTTCATACTTGCTTCCTCTTGCAAAGGATTGTTTAACAGTCAATTGTTGTAAACTACTAGTAGTCTTCTTCTTGGTCTGCTTCTGGGTTGAAGATCCACCCCCAGCAGCAGCAGCAGCGGGACTAATGCTCAAGAATTCTTCAGAGTAATCCTGGATGGGGGAGAAGAAATTTAGCCTTAGCAACTTGAATGTAGGACTCCGGTCACTAGTGAGGATATTTTTTTGTATATTCTTTATTTATTCAATGCGAATAGTCAAAGATAATACTTGGATGCCCACAAAGAGCAATAAAGGTAAGGCACATTGTTAACAATTATACAAAATGAACAACCACCTAATGTAAAATCATACATGACTCATTACGCATTATTTTGAATGCGAAGATGAGCATAACATCAATAACACTCCCATAAGAGAAGGTAGACACTTAGAGAGAGAGAAAGAAAGTAGATAAGTGAAGAAAAGACACACTGGGGAGGAAGGAAAGGGTAGGGCGATGAGACTGTGGAGCTAGACCTATGTTGAACATACATGTTTAAAGTCATCTGAATCTTTGAAATCTATCCAGGAAGACCATGTGAACTAGTTAGGATATTGATGAGGAAGGTGTTGTCGGTGTGGCTTTACAAACAATACAAATGGCTAGACAACTATTGTCAGGATTGGGTAAAACCTATTGCACACATAAGAGGTCGATTTTTTGGTCTTATATCCTGGCATGACAATGGCCTTCTTCTTATCACTGGCAAGAACTGCTTCCACTGGTGCAGGACTTAAACAAACATCATCATCCTCATTAGTGTCGTTGTTAGCTACACAAATATCCCCCTCATCCTGGTGCAAACACAAAGTGGTAACCTACATTTGGGTATCACCGGCTACACTAAGAGGCATACCGCTGACAACCTCTTTGAAAAACTAAGGTGTCACGTTTCAATGCAGAAATCACAGCTTAGGAGCATGAAATATGGTGAAACACACAATGTTTATTGCTGGAAGGTACAAACAGGAGGGTGTAGGAATGAGGATTGCAGGGAGATGCAGAAAGCAAATACCAAGAACACGGTTGATGCCGGTAAACAGGTAGTATGAAGAAATCCCAGGGAACGGGTGAACCAGGAGCACAGCAGGGACCAACAGGGAACAGCACAGCAACATGGAATAGCAACAGCAATAACCAGCAAAGTATGCTGGAAGTGACAGATATAAGTAGAGAGACACCCGGGTGCAATGGATAATTAGTGCAACAAGTTTATGAAAGAAAGGGCACAATAGCAGCACCACTGGTGAACAGAGGCACTACAAATAATACATGACACTCAAGTCAAAAGTCCAGGAGGCAGGAGCTGCCTGTCACGGTCGTCTGAATTTCTTGATCCGATTCGGGACCCTTGGGACTAGCTGGAGCAGGAGTGAAACAGAACTTAGCAGCCTGGATGATCTTCTTGCTCATTGTAGAATATAGCAGGGGAATGAGCAGTCTAGAAATGTTGACAGGAACAGTGCACTAGTAATGCAGACAGGAACAGTGCACTTTGTAATTCTGACAGGAACACTGCACTTGTAATGCAGTCAGGAACACTGAAGCCAAGAACTATCCTCTGGAGAGAAGTGTGTTGTTCTGGCAATGAACAGATCACAGCAGCAGGTTTAAATAGGATGTCCCAAACAACTATTGGCTGATCAGTTCATGTGATCACAGCTTCTGAATCTGGTTGGTTTGGAATGATCACCTGACTGCATCCAAGATGGCCGCGCCCATGCAGCAGAACAAACAGTATGTGTTTGTTTACAAACAAAGGTGTGGAGAACGGGAATGCTGCAGATGACCAGAAGGGACCCAGGTAGCCGTGATATGACAGCGGCGGATGAGGTAAGTGCGGCTAAGATCCCGATTTGTGACACTGCCACTGTGAATGGATCCCCCTGGCCTATCACACTAACCAGGGCTGCTGGGTAGCGCAGAGCGTTGGCACTGGAATAGCTTGGGTCCAAACCGCAGAGACGGCCGGAGAACGGATTAGATTTTAGGGTCTAATCTGTAGATCACAGGAATACAGCAATATTGAAGATGAATCCAAGCAGGTCTTTAAAGCAAGATGTTTATTGCTCACACACACTGGTGGAAGGTCCCAGTGTGATCAGGTCAGATGACAATTCAGAAGAACACTTACATGCTCACAGAGCTCCCCTTTTATACAGTTCAGAAATAGTCTATTTTTAGAAACAGGATATATTATATTGACACAAACATGAATTTACATACATTTCAAGGCTAACAAAATGTACACTTATCTATGAAATTCACTCTGGCAAAGGCCACAGAGTAACGACCCCCTGATGAGGTCTTTGGCCGGAGCAGACATGACACTTCATCACAAAACTTCGTTAGCACTTTCTGCTATCAGACTTCCTTGTACATGTCCTAATTGCAGGTTTCCACAAGCAACCTTACAAATCCTAAACAATGACACTTCCATACTAAATACATCCCAACACACACAAGACCTTTATCCACAAAGGCCTATTGTATCAGTTATATACATCATAAATAAGGCTTATCCTTTAGTAAGGTGAAAACAGGAAAGACCAACTTGTCTACCCTGGTCTCAGAGATAACGACTTCCTATCTTACAATAAACAGAAATAAGTGCCTATGCAGTTATATAAATATGCGCCCTGCGCTATTTCCTTTAAATACATTTTTACCAAAAGTTATTTATCAGTGATCCAGTCACAGGAATATTTAAACTTATTTATCAAGGGGTTATGAAAGCCCAGTGGATGAAGTCTATTAGACGAAACACATCTGGACTTGCGGTTGTAACAATCTTCTCCATAAATTGGCATTGGGACCTTCTTTGTGGCCAGGAGTTGGGGCATTTCTGAAACGTCTATGCAGGTCTGGGGAACTCCGATAAGCTTTATTGTCATTTTTTAAATATACGAGCATATGGATGCTCTTTTATGAATTATTTTACCATTAAAATAGGGTGTTTTAATCTAATATTGGAAAGAGTTTAAGATGGTACATGCATATTTATGAGATTTTACTGAATGTGCCCTCACAAAAGGAGCATAATACACTATTTGGTTCCCTTTTGAGTTTCAATCTCTCCTTGTATTTATCAATGTGACATGGAAAACTGATAAGGAAGACTCTACAGCATTTCATCAAAACATTAGATAAGCCTGAAATATTCTGTGTTTTGGTAAGTATCCACTTTCTGCATTGGTAATTTATTGAAAAAAAAAAAAGAGTTACTACACTATTTGGCCCTTCTCTTCTTTTCTTTTTTGGGATTTTAGATATATTTATAAATGTTTTGAGATCTTTTTATAATAAATCAACTATGTTTAAATTACACACCCTCCTCTCTTTACTTTTTTATTATTAATTTTTCCATTATATTGATTAAGGATTAGAGGTCTGTGTTACAGTTACATATTGATCAGACAAATGTCACCAGCTATACATGATATATAAGTCCAGGGAAAGGTATAGCTATGAAATCAATGTCAATTCCCTGGATAATTTGGCATCTGACCTTGAGGCTAGCATCTCAGATTTCTCTACTTTGCCAATTTCTAACACACTAATTACTCAAGGTTATTTACTGCTGTGCGTTGCTTTACTTACACAGTTACAATTAAACACATTATTTTCTTTTCCTTTCTTGAACAGCACAGCTCACAGCATGCATTGTTTGAGCTACATTTATTCTCATTTTATAGGCTTCATAACCAGGCCCGGTGCTTCCATTAGGCAACCTTAGGCAGTTGCCTAGAGTGCCGGAACTTGCAGAGCGCCGCTGACTAGATTTTCTACTGTAGTCAGTGGTGTTTGGGACAGAGTACAGCGGTGGAATGGCGCCTGCTGCTTCGGAGAGGACCAGTGGTTGTTCAATGGATGCGCGCTCCGCACTCACACATGATCACTGACATCAGTCAGTGATCATGTCATAATAGCCCTCTTCGGCGGCGCCTCTGTCCAGGTCCAGAAATGTGCTGTCCCCGCCCCCATGTTCTCACACTGTCTGTCACTGACAGACAGTGTGAGTTAAGTTATTTCCCAGAGCCCCCTCTCCTCCCAGCATGCACCGCTCTGCTCCACCCCCCTCCTCTGTGTTTTGGAATCCGAGGAGCGTTTTGGCAGCCATTGGAGAGGACAGAAGAAGTGTGAAGAGCCTCCTGCATCTGCTGACAAGTCTTCTGGAGAAAAAAAAGAGTAAATAGATAGAATGTTATTTTTTTATTATTATTTTTTATTTTTAAAAAGGGGGGGGTGCACAAAGCCCAATGCAGGAAGTGGCGAGTTTAAAAAAATAAAAATAGGGGGGGGGGGAGGGGTGTGATTATTTGGCACCTCATGCCCTTTCTTTGATTTTAAAACTATGGCGGAGAAAATTATTATCTCATTGCCACCTTGTGCTCTATATTTGACTTGCAATTGTGAAATACAGAGCATGTGGTGCCATTATAATAGTAATTTCTCTAATTCTGCCTGTCACCTCGGACACCTCCCCCCCGCCCATTCCCTACGGATTATTGCACTCCAGAAATTGTTGCGCTTTCTCCACTAGACTCAAGCGGTGTGGACAGATTGTTGCTGAAGAAGGGGTGTGACTGCAAGTGAGGCCGTTACTCTAGTGAGAACCTCCCAGGGGGGGAGGAGGGGGGGGGGGGGGGGTAGGCTGAAACTTTGCCTGGGGCACCTACAGACCTTGCACCGACCCTGTTCACAACAGGACTTGTGTGTTCAGTTTACCTATATTTAAAAACTTCAATTAAGGAAAATAATTCATAACTAGAAACTGAGTAAGTTTATTTTACATTGATAACTTTTCTTATCAGGCAGCATAGTTACTACAAGAAAAGGAACTCACACAAATTGTAACAAAAGTATAACAACACTATGGGGAGAATAAAATTCTCCCGCCAGTAACACGACGCTAAATCTATTACTGTTAATACGGTAATTTTAACCCTCGCGACTCCCTGAGCTGCAAGCAAAAACCAGAGTTAAAGATTAGCATATTAACGGTAATAATGCCGCGTTACCTCTATGTGTGTTACAGAAGCGTACTCTTGCTGAGCTGCAGGAGAAAAAACGTAAACGATCACAAAGTGGTTAATACAACCATAATACTCCCACAATAGACAGAGAGGCACCCATTTATTAATGTATGCAATGCAGATAAACCCATCAATCTCATTATTTACATAATATGGCCATCTATGCACTCAAATGAAATGAATAGCAGTAATAATAAGAAAAAATAAATCAGATTTGTAAACTAAATTTCCAGCTAGTAATAAAATTGTGCAAATATGTTTGACATTGATTACACTACATTATAAGCGTCATTAACAGTGACACAGTAGCAGCCATTGCTGCATGGCTCGAGCACCCATAGGTATGACACCTTTACTTACTATAGAGTTCTAATTGTTCAGCACAACCTCCCATATTACCACTAGGGAGCTAGAGGTTAGCACTGCTGCCTCACAGCATTGGGGTTATCAGTTTAATTCCTGAAAAAGGACCCTATCGCTGTGGAGTATGTACTCCCTATGATTTTGTGGGTTTCATCCAGGTGCTCCGGTTTCCACCCACACTCCAAAAACATACCAGTAGGTTAATTGGCAACGGACTTAAAAAAAGAGGATGCTAGTGTGTGTGTGTTAGAGAGACTAGACTGCAAGCGCTAATGAGGCAGGGACCGAAATGAATGACACAGTACAGCGCTGCATAATATGGTGGTGCTATATAAATAAGTGATAAATGCTAATAATATCCATGCAAAAATTCAGACCCAAGTGCAAATCACATTTACACAGTGGCTGGTCTTTTGTGACAATACATGGATTTGTGGGCATCTGCAGGGGTGAAATGGAAGAAAATGTGCAAATTGGGACATTAATTGTTGCAAAGTAAATAATAAGCTTCCAAATGCGCATAGTTTGGCAAAAGTGGTCTTTTAAGTACATTCATGAAAAAAGTCAACAGGAAGAGTAATTTATGAACATTCAAAGTTACGCACGCTGTGTGCAAATACCCTTTTATCCTTTTGCAATATACTTAGTCTCTACAAGAAAGCGTGCAGTATAGCACTACAAAACGGCACTCACTCCCTCTGATGGAACGCCCATAGCATATATCTGCTATGTCATTTCAAAGTCTGCTTGTTATGGCTAACGGTTATTGGCATAAGCTTTCAGAACAGGAGACAGAGGTCCTCACATAGCGCAGCTCTTCCCGTTGTGCTCACAGGTACTTGGATGCCCCCAGGTCTTAACTCTTAGCATAGTGAAAGCTAACATTCAATACTGCAGCAAGTAGATAGCAGGCGTCAGTAAGAGACAGAAGTGGATAGTCAGAAGCAGTCCATGATCAGGAGTTCATAGCTAGTAGAGTAACCAGGGGAAGGGAAAAAAGGTCAGGAATGGCAGCAAGCAGGGGTATCCAAATAACAAGCCAATCAGAGTTCAAGCAGGGTCCAGAAACAAGCCAGGGATCACAACAGAGATCAATCAGAAGTCCAGCAGAGTATCCACACAGCAGGTAAGCCATGCACAGCATAAATGCTATAACCTGCAGAAAAGCTACGCCTTCCCTGCCTTATATACATAGGGGAAGCCAAAAGGAAGGAGGCACAAATGGAAGGCTGTTAATTAATGTAAATATTTGCGCATGCGCCTGGCTGTCCCTTCATGCAGGAACACGGCGCTGACAGAGCATTCCGGCCATTGCCTTGGTGAAGGCCTGGGACAAAGAGGAAGTGACGTCCCGGTCGTCACGGAAGATTGATCTACATAGCTGGGATATGAGGGTGCAAAGTGGGTAGTTTCATTCACTTGGTAGTCTACCTGAGGCTTCGGCAGATAGTAAGTAAATAGATTGGCTGCTGTCGGCAGCCAAAGAAATCACTAAAGCTTTCTAGTTTGACGTTCAAAGAGAGTGTGGAGGATATTGAGCTGTCTGTAGAGTAATTTACTCTACAGAGTTAGGAGTTGGTTATCCGGAGGTTAGGGTAGAGGCCTGGGACGTCAACGTTGAGTGCGTTTCTTTTAAGTACCTTAGGAGGCGTGTATATATCATTGACCCACATTATGTTGTTATTTTCTGCAGTTACAAATTTATGCAAAGACTTTCTCAAAACATGGATTATGGAAAGTATTGTTTTGATCCATTATGCTTCTCATTAGGATTACACACTGAACTTGGAGTGACCCAAATATAGTACTTTCTAGCCAAAGGAATTGGGACTCTTAATTAGACAATAAAAACGGCTGATTGCTCTTATGTGACTGCAGGGCATCTCTGAGTAAATAATCAGGTGAGGTGACAGAATCATAGCCTTCCTTTTATCAAAATACATTAACTTCTTCTTTACTTATACACAGGGAGTTACTGAAAACTATTTTATACAATACAGTAGCTATACTTCACTATCATTTAAACAAGTATTAACAAAAGTAAAAAGAAAAAAAAAAGCCCTCCACTTTGTCACTGTATACTAACCAGAGGTGTTAAACAGACTCCTACTAATCAGATAAAAGTTGTCTAATGCACAATAGGTATACTATAGGGTTTGAACACAGGTTTTTACAATTAAAATGGATAATAACTAACTACTGACACAATGTGTCACCAATCACATTTGCCACATATTTTAGCAAATGTTACAATTTATGCACTCCAGTTTATCATTCACATTGTCAACAGAAGAGGAATTGCCCTTGACCAAGCAAGCAAAAAATGAGTCGCCCTTCCAACAGTGTTTGAACATGAACGTGGAACTACGCACAACTCACTGAATGATGGCAAACTCGGGACTAAAGAAATAGACTGGTTAACATTGAGCACATCCACAGTAAAGGACACAAACATGCATGTACAGGCAACGTATTCTAGACATATTTATTAGGCATGGAGTGCATTTAATGCCTATACAGTGGCTGCAATAGCCTTCACCTATGTGGTCCAGTAATGACATACAGACATATAGAAGTTAATGAAAATCCAGAAAACTACTATTAAATGTGCACAGATCAGCTGCTCTCAAATGAAATCCTTTTTTGTTATATAAAAATGTTTTTTTTTGCCCTTTTATATTATGTTAAACGGAAACTCAACACAATAAAACAAATCCATGATAAGATTTGAAAATTATTTATAGTAAAGTTATTTCTTTCCCTCTCCATTTGCTATTTGCTACAAAAAACAAGTCAATAATACTGCAACTTTTTTCCCTTCATTGTTACAATGTTGTTACACTTCGCAAAATAATTAATTCATAGTGCTGCAGTGAAGATAATGTTTAGCAAAGTTCACAAACAACATAATTATTAACTGGGGGACATGGATGAAAAATGTGAGTAACACTTTAATTTTCAACTCCTTATTAACGTTCTAAAAAAATGAAATATGTGAAACACACAGTTATGAGAATTATAATGTGCTAACAAAGAATTAGCAGAAACCTTAAATAAACATCAATACATTTAACCCACAAACAGAAGGTATTTTGTACCCCCCCCCCCTTAAAAAAAATGGACAGAACACTGAAATTCACATATGACTTGAAATCTTACCTGCTTCACATATGAAATTCACTTGTATGTCCAATCTCACTGGCCCCAGTACAGGATGAAAGGGGCAACAGGTATTTTACAATAAAAATTAATGCAGTGGGTTCCAATTTGTTGCTTAATGAAAATCTATAACCTAAAATAGTACAGAACATCTGTCAACCATGTTCCCACACACAGCTTATGTCCTGTTTGTGTGAGGATTGTACTGATGTTACTGTATTAATGTTAGGACAGTGACTGGGGGCATACCTACATTTAATAAAAAAAGAGACTTTAAACTTGTAAATACATCTCACAGGGATGATATGGAAAAACCTATTTAAGTCCTGTTTGGTTTAATATAGGAAAAGCAATATATCAACTATATGATGTTATGACGATGATTCTTCTAATGTTTGAGAGTAGGTTTAAATAATAATGTCACAGGAAAAGTTAAATACACTTACCACATATTGCTAAAGTATGCTCAGATCCGCATGCAATCTGTGGAGCAAATGAAACAAAAGACACTTCAATGTAATCATTGTGAATAAGCATTGGGCCTGACTGGCAATATCACTATGATAGGTGGTACAATGTAATTTGATAATCATCACATCTTACACAGCGTAATATTCCCTGTGCTGCTTTTAAAATAATTGGGCTTGGTCCCTGAACATTAGCAACAATTGGAGCATAACCAATCCTGTTGTCCCTTGTATATTGTATAAGTACTTCTAAGCATGACCTTAAGCCTGTTGTCATCCCTGCTAGTATCTGTGCCATATGTTGGGATTTTCTATTATGTGGGAATATTATGCAAGTATATTGTGTATGAAAGATGAAGTGCTAGGCAAGATTACTGTATGTGACAATAATACCTAGCGATATTTGTCCCTGTATAGCTGATCAATTCCAAAGTAATTCTTAATCTGTTAAATATAATTTAGTAGTTTTTTAAAAACATTTTGGTAGCCCAAAAGATATATAATTATTGTTCATACAATATCTTTTTATGAATGAAAAGTAAACAAATGAAATGACAACATGTCATACAATGTCAAACAATTAGGGATACAAATCAGGTACTAGCATATAAGTTTCTGATGACAACCATGTCTAGAAAGCTTCACAAATCAAAAATATAAGACAAATTGCCACAACAGGGTCAGGCAAAAAAGAAAAACCGTTTTAATGCGTTAGATAAACAATTTTGTAAAATATAAAACATAACAAAATCACAACATGGGGGACGGAGAAGGAACTGGAGAGGGATCTCAGGGATCGGGATCCTGGTCCTTGATGAAGGCAACTATATGAATTTAGCTAAATCGAGTTCGGTTAAGAGGAGAATTTCGCTGCTTGAATCCTATCGAATGGCAACTATGTGGATAAGGCGGGATGTGTCTCAGTTTCTTGAAAATCTAGCCACCGAATCCTAATGAAACAATCATCTTCAAACCTATCGGAGGATGAAAGAATTAGATCACCCATATTTCTGTACAGTTCAAGCCAGGTGAACCACTCTTTTAGTGTTGGAGAATAGGGGGATCGATCTCCAGTGTACCTGAATCAATGCCTTTGCAACACTATTTAAATATTTTAGTAGGGATTTCTTGTATTGGGAGGCCAGTAAGCTAGTCAGGTTTAGCAAGCAGAAGATGGGCCCTCTGGAATATAACTCTGCATAATTTATTTTAATATGGTGATAACCCCATCCCAAAACAGTCAGTCTTGTACAGTCCCTCCAAATATGTATTGGTGTCCCAATAGCCAAATTACATCTTCAATTACACCTTGTATTGGGCCTCGAGTACAGATGTGCTTAATGAGCTAGCTTGGATAATCTGAAAGATGATATTCCACTTATTTCTTTAACTAAGTTAACAAGGTCTCTCTCCCAATCCTTTGTGAACTTTAGTTATGTTCTGAAATTTTTTTTTATTAAAATTTTATATATCATCATCATTTATTTATTAATATAGCGCCAGCAAAAACTGTAGCGCTTTACAATTGGCAACAAACACAGTAATAAAACAATATTGGGAAATACGGACAGACAGAGAGGCAAGAAGGCCCTGGCGACAGGCTTACAATCTATACCCAATAATATATGTGTTGGGCAGCTTGAAGTTACACATATGGCCTCGAATGGTGTCAGTTCCCTACCTGCTTCTTTCATGTTTAAGAAGTGTGTTACCTGTAAATAGTGCCAAAATTCAGAACTAGGCAAGTTCCATTTAGTCTGACTATGCACAACATAGGTAGCACAACAGAAAAGCCCACCAGCTGGTCAGCACGCACGACTCCTGCTTGTGACCACATTTTAAATGGACTAGACAATTCCTGGGTTCCAAGAGGGAAGGACGGTTTAGCAAACAGCGGGGTCAAAGGAAAGAATGTCTAAGATATATATATGTTTGTTCTCACAGTTTGATCCAGGGTGCCAAGGTAGGTCTAAGTATTGGATGTTGTGTTCTTGGCAGCTTAGAAAGACACACCAACATATTCGAGTGATTTTCAAGAGACCATTCCACTATTGCCACACATTACTGGTCCTCCTGCGCCCTTGTCCATTCTAATAGTCTGCCAAGCACGATGGCCTCATAGTATGTTTCAAAATGAGGTAGCTGATCGTCACCCAGGTGTCTACGCCTTAATAGAGTGTTTAAAGCGTGGTTTCTTTACACCCCACACAAAGTCTATGACCAAGCAGTGCAAATCTAAGAACCACTTACAATGAATGTGTATCGGTGACAAGTGTGATGCTCTGGGCAATGTTCCGCCGGGAAACCTTGGGTCCTAGTATTCATGTGGATGTTAGAGTGACAGGTACCACCTACTAATCATTACTGCAAACCAAGTACAGCCTTTTAGGGCAAAGGCATTCCCTGATGGCAGTGGCCTCTTTCAGCAGGATAATGTGCCATGCCACACTGCAAAAATTGTTCAGGAATGGTTTCAGGAACATGACAAAGACTTCAAGGTGTTGACTTGACCTCCAAATTCCCCAGATCTCAATCCAATTGAACATCTGTGGGATGAGCTGGAAAAACAAGTCCGAGTCATGCAGTGGCGGGCTGGCCCGGGGGGCAGGGGGGCATCGGCCCCCCGGGCCGCTCGGTCGGGCCGCTATTAGTGTCAATAAAAGCCTTTGACACTTATGAAATGCTTGCAATTTTAATTCACTATACCATAGCAAGATCTGACAAAAGGTCTAAAAACATTGAAGCAGCAAGCTTTGTGAAAACTAATACTTGTGTCATTCTCAAAACCTTTGGCCATAACTGTACACAGAGTAGCCTGCCTCTGAAAAATGTGACATAGTTGGGTACATGCAGCTGCTGTTACTGCTGGTGAAGGCGAATCCCCAACCCAATGGGCTGTCACAGTCATATAATCTTCAGATTGCCCAGTTCCGCTTGTCCACATATCCGTACAGTGGGTAGAATAGTATTTTGTAGCCCAATAATTAATTTTTTACGAACCTTCTTGAATTGGTGAGGAATAGCTTTTCTAGTAAAATGGTGTCGTGATGGAATTTGGTAACGGGGGACACAAAGACCTCAATTAACTGTCTAAAACCAGCTGCATTAATAGTGGATACTGGACGCAGATCTAAAACTAGCATAGTCGCTACGGCGTCTGTGATTCGCTTTTCGAATGGGTGACAGCTTTCATACTTGCTTCCTCTTGCAAAGGATTGTTTAACAGTCAATAGTTGTAAACTACTAGTAGTCTTCTTGGTCTGCTTCTGGAATGAAGACCCACCCCCAGCAGCAGCAGCAGTGGGACTAACGCTCAAGAATTCTTTTGAGCAATCCTGGATAGTGGAGGAGTCATCTAGCCTTAGCAACTTGGATGCAGGACTGACTCTGATTGCTACTGAGGATATTGATGAGGAAGGTGTTGTGGGTGTAGATTGCAGGTGCAGGGATCTAGGTGAGAGAAGGAATCTAGCTGATGATGGACTGCTTGTTGTTATTTTTTTACCATAAGTTTCAGAATTTCCCAACTGCTTGCCATGAACTCGCTTCTAATGGCGTAACATGGATGAGGTTGGATGGATGTCGTCAGGATTTTGGTAAAAATAATTCCACACATAAGAGGTGGATTTTTTGGTCATTTTTTGTCATGCCCAGGCACAACAATGCTCTTCTTCTTATCGCGTGCAAGAACTGCTTCCAATGGTGCAGGACTTACACAAACATCATCATCCTCATTAATATCCTCATTAGCACCGTCATCAGCTAAACAAATATCCTCCTCATCCTGTTGCAATTCCAAAGTGGCAACCTCAATTTATGTATCACTGGCTACACTTGGGCTGCCCATCTGCAGAAATGCTGAAAGGAGGCTTCTTTATAAGTACAGTATCAGAAAGGTCAGGCTTACACATAGAACTCGTGGATAGGCTCTCCTCAGGGATTTGTGTCATTTCTGAATCTGAACATACAGTTTCTTCTAATGTCTTACTGTTTTCTTCCAGGTTGGCTTTTACACGTTGATGATGAGTATATAAATAATCTATTATATTTCATTTTATAAAATATATCATAATTCAGGCATAGTTGAATGAGGACAGTGACTTTGCACATACAATCCCTCCACCCCACTGGAAACAAAAGGTCTGTGAATGTTTGTGTAAGTCTTGAGTTAGTTGGTCAAAATTAGCATGTGAAAGGCTGTGATCTGTTTCCTGTGGAAAGGTAAACTCCGCCCAGTAGAAAGGTATTATGTTATGTATCAAAGAGCATAAAAGCTCTCTCGGTGGCCTGCTCCCAGCCTGATAAGACATGTGAGACTGCTGCTGGAAACTAAGTTTAATGAAATGGTGATCTGTATATGTGAGGGCCTGGAAAGACACTTCATATTAGAATCTGGCTAGTAGGTAAAATGTAATTGAATGGAAGGTGAGTGAATCTGAAAACATAGTTTTGTGATGGTTTGTAAATGTAGTTAATTTGAATGAAGTGTAATGTGTTTTTGAATGGAAGATGGTTGAATCTGGATATATACATAGTTCTGTGTTGGTCTAATGTCATAATGGAATAGTTATAAGGTGTAACTGTTTTGTTAGGTTATTTGAATGGAATTTTCTGAGTTGAGATAAAATGGAGTTAGTGAAGTGTTGGCCATGGAAGCATTTGTGTTTGTTGCAAAGGTTATTTGGAATAGATGTATTGTGTAATATGCCTTGCTGGCTCTCACTAAATAGATGTCTTTTGTGTAAAATAGATATTTGTGGGGGACTTACAAGTATATTACTAGAGGTTTAAGAGCATGGCCCTGTTCATTGGTAGTCAATTAGGGCATAACAAGCACATGTGACCAACACGTGTTTGTAACTTCTAACAAAGGAAGTCGGCCATTTTAAATATTGTGAGCTATTTCAGTTCTTGGAAAAGGCTAATGGAAATTGCAAATGCTGTATAATGGAAGTGTGTGGTTATAGTTTGTATAATGCAGTTTAGTGTAAATGTAGTAAGTGTATGGAAATGGTTGTGCATTGTTTTGTTTGTTAGAACGGGTGTGTTGGAAAAGTATTTAATGGGAAACTGAAGAAAATGTGTAGATGTTATTGGAAACCCTGCTGTGCTGCTGTTGAAGAGTATGGCTGAGATGAGGACTTAGATTAAAGCAAATGATTGGATTGTTCAGGAAATGGTCAGATTGTTCAATATAAAGTTTTGTTAGACTGTTAGTTTAAAGGGTAGTTTGTAACTCTGAATCTCCAAAATAATATGGTTTATTGCTGGAAATGTTGATGTAGTTAATATGCCAGCAAGGTGAAATACCATGTGTGTAGCGCAGGCCGAGTTCAGACAATAAGAGAAAATGGATATAGAAGTTCTATGCTTGTACAATGGCTGCCATCTAGAAGCTTCCATGTGAAGGGAATGTGGATAGTGAATAATGGCTGTTGGACTGAGATAAATGAAATGATAGATGGATAAATGGTAGAAGTTTTGAGATAAATGTGAGAATATTTGGAAGGTTAAAATGTGTGCTTGAATGTATGTCTCTCACTACCCCACAGGTCCCCCTCCCCACACACACACAGGTCTCCCCCTCCCCCCTTCACAAACCTTTAGACAATATTTTGTGCATAGTTTTTCTTGTAGATATGAGCATAAGTTATTATATTAATATTGATCCTGTGGATTTAAGGAATAATAAGAATTATATTTCTTAGGTTAAATCAGAATTACCTTTGCGAGGAGTTGGTTGACGGTAGTAGTTATAAATTACGTTATTAAATGGTCATCCATACATTTGCCAGACTATTAAGGAGATTAAAACCCTATAAATACCCCAGATACCTTTTTACACACACAAAAGTATTTGGGCACCACTTTTTGAGTCAGAATGACAAAGTCTTGCATCGCCATAACTGACCTTACAAGAAGATGCCTCAGTGACAGTTGCAGAACTAGCACTCATAGAGAAATATGAAGGCCTGATACTTTTTTATTTTTTTCTGCAGATAACTTTACCTTGATTACAGGTGTTTTTTTCTTTACCAAGGTAAAAGGTGTTTTTTTTACATTTTTGTTTACAACTTAAATACACTATGTACTTTAACATAGGCTTTAGCAGATGACGTAGAGTGATTACTATCATCATGACTGGTGCCAGCAGCTGCTTGGTGCTCCTGGTCTTCTGTGGACTGATGTGAATCCATTTTGTTGACACAGTACAATGTGACTGTAGACTTTTACGAACACTGCCAGCACTATTATTTCTGTTTCAACACTGAACACTGCCACCTCTCCTGTTTCTGGGTGAGCTATGGCACAGTAGAATGTTACTGCTGGCGGGGGTGCTCCCATGAGGGAAACTTTATCCACATATGGTGGACCTGTCCCAAATTGACAAAATTCTGGGCCGAGATTAAACAATTGATCCATTCGGTACTCCAGATAACGATACCATTAGAACCTAAATTTTTCCTTTTGCCCTTGGGAGCGCCCAAGGTGGCTCGACACCAGAATAAGCTGGCTAGACATATCTTGTCGGCAGCTACCTGCCAAATCGCAGCAGACTAGAGGCAGCAGTCTCTACCATCACTCCAGGCTATTATTAACAGAGTATGGCAGGTCCAGCGCCTGGACGTCAAGACCGTTCACTAAGGTGTGTCTTTTTTTCAGGCTTATTCCTCTTTCACTTGACACTAAACCTCCATTTGTCCGTCCTTCTCCCTTTAATCCCTCTCCTTTTCTTCTTGGCTATGTTTTAGTCTCTCTTTTCTACTCTCTGCCTCTTGCCCTCCTCTCTCGTGGCATTTGGCATTTCGCTTACCCCCTTACATCTTTTTTTTTTTTAGAAAAAAATAAATTCCTGGTCAATCTTTTATATGTAACATGACCCATCCATATTACTGTTTCACAACGATTTGTTTATTATATTTTATGCTTTTACTGATGTGTACATGTTCGTTTTTTCTTTTTTTGCATGTTGGTGATTTTGTTATTTGACCTTGCAAAAATAAAATTTATAAAAAAAAAAAAAAAGGTTACTGCATACTTTAAAGAACACTGCCAGCCCTCCTCTTTCTCTTTCTTTAATGACGCTGCCCAACTGCACTGGAGACTGGCAAGAACCCTGCTACCCCTTCTGTGTCTCTGTGTCAAATGGAACCGGATCTCTGTGAAGGGTGACACTTATAGAACCCAAAACTCGGGAGATCCGACGACGCGACAATGCAGTTTTGTCTCGTTTTCCGTTCCGAGGGCACGCAAAAGTGACGTTCGGTTAAACTCGGTTTTCCAAAAACCAAGCCCGAGCATCTCTAGTTAGCACCTAATTGTTTTCTGACTTAGCTGCAATACACTGCGGTGATCTCAGAGGTGATGCAGGAAATAAAGCATGTAACACACACATTTCAAACACCCGTTCATATTACAATCATTTTCTTTCTTACACTGCAGGATTTCTACTTCATGTTGATTGGGTAGAACTTCTCTCCAATAAAGCAGAAGTTAAAAGGCCGCTACCATGACAACAAATAAAGTCTATGGATTTAAGAGTAAACACTGGCTTGATGGAAGAAAACATAATCTCCATTGCAGAAGGCTAAAATAACATTAGCTAAAAACATTGTTAGAAGAATGAAAAGATTAACATATTTGCTGAGATATGGTCAATTAAATAAACTAACTGAAGTCTAGATGAAAGGTAGAGATTGTGCAAAATTCTTTCTATTGCAATTAAATAATTAACAGATCTAAATCAGTAAATGGGTATTGCTTCTACAAAACACCCGAGACCCCCACTATACGGGCCACACCCAGCCCCCATTATACGGGCCGCACCGACTACAACCATTATAGGCGCCAGACCAAGCACCCCATTATGCCATAGGGCACTGCTCTGTGGCATAATATGCATTGTGGTATAAATTGACCAATGCCACAAAGTAGTGCCCCAGTTCAATTTATGTCACATTGTTCAATTTATGCCACAATTCATATTATGCCACACAGTAATGCCCCCAATTCATATGCCGTACAGTAATGCATCCACACAATATTATGCCACACAGTAGTGCCCCAGTTCAATTTATGCCACGTTTTTAATTTATGCCACAATGCATATTATGCCACAGAGTAGTGCCCCAAATATTATGCCACAGACTAGTGCCCCCAAACAATATTATGCCACAGAGTACTACCCCCAAACAATATTATACCACATAGTACTACCACCAATCAATATTATGCCACAGAGTACTGCCACCAATCAATATTATGCCACAGAGTACAGCCACCAATCAATATTATGCCACAGAGTACTGCCACCAATTCATATTAAGCCCAGAACAGGCTAACTCCCATCCCCCCTGGTAAAAAGGTAACATTGTTAAGTTCGGAAAAAAAGCAAAAAACAAAAAATTACAATAAAATAAAGTAAACGTGACTTCCCTCTGCTTCATCTCCTCTCTGTGGTCGGCTGGGCAGGCTCCTCATGGCTCCTGTACGCTGCCGGCATTGCAACATCATGATATGTGCGGCTCTTAAAGGTGCAGGTGACTCCCGCTTTGCCCCACCTACATAGAAAAGGGCAGGGGTGGATTGGGAAGTTAAAGTGGCCTCATATAGATGGGGCCAAATAAATAGTAGGTGGGGCCCAGTATGTGTGTGCACCTACTGCATATACCTGAGTATGTGTGTCCTGTTCTTGTCGCTTTCCCGACCTATGGCTGCTGATGTCTTTAACTTAGTTGCTGCTTGTCTGGATCCTGCAATGGTGGGAGTCCTATCTGGAAAAAAATGTGTACCCACCACATAATACAGAGGGCAACCTGGGGAACGCCACACAATAGAGAGGGTAATCTGGTGACCGCCACACAATACAGAGGGCAACCTGTTGACCGCCACACAATACAGAGGGCAATCTGGTGACCACCACACAATACAGAGGGCATCCTGGTAACCTCCACACACTACAGAGGGCAACCTGGTGACCGCCACACAATACAGAGGGCAACCTGCTGACCGCCACACAATACAGAGGGCAATCTGGTGACCACCACACAATACAGAGGGCATCCTGGTAACCTCCACACACTACAGAGGGCAATCTGGTGACCACCACACAATACAGAGGGCAAACTGGTGACCGCCACACAATACAGAGGGCAACCTGGGGAACGCCACACAATAGAGAGGGCAATCTGGTGACCGCCACACAATACAGAGGGCAACCTGTTGACCGCCACACAATACAGAGGGCAATCTGGTGACCACCACACAATACAGAGGGCATCCTGGTAACCTCCACACACTACAGAGGGCAATCTGGTGACTGCCACACAATACAGAGGGCAAACTGGTGACTGCCACACAATACAGTGGGCAACCTGGTGACCGCCACACAATACAGAGGGCAAACTGGTGACCACAACACAATACAGAGGGAAATCTGGCATCCACCACACAATACAGTGGGCAATCTGGTGACCGCCACACAATACAGAGGGCAACCTGGGGAACGCCACACAATACAGAGGGCAACCTGCTGACCGCCACACAATACAGAGGGCAATCTGGTGACCACCACACAATACAGAGGGCATCCTGGTAACCTCCACACACTACAGAGGGCAATCTGGTGACCACCACACAATACAGAGGGCAAACTGGTGACCACCACACAATACAGAGGGCAAACTGGTGACCGCCACACAATACAGAGGGCAACCTGGGGAACGCCACACAATAGAGAGGGCAATCTGGTGACCGCCACACAATACAGAGGGCAACCTGTTGACCGCCACACAATACAGAGGGCAATCTGGTGACCACCACACAATACAGAGGGCATCCTGGTAACCTCCACACACTACAGAGGGCAATCTGGTGACCACCACACAATACAGAGGGAAATCTGGCATCCACCACACAATACAGTGGGCAATCTGGTGACCGCCACACAATACAGAGGGCAAACTGGTGACTGCCACACAATACAGTGGGCAACCTGGTGACCGCCAGCTCAAGTACTTAAAGCAAGATCCAGGACTTTATATAATATAGCCGCAGTATTACGATCAGGTCAATAGGCAATCATTGCATATTGTTGCACCAGCCCTATAGCAGCAGCATGGGATACACCTGCGTCTAATCGTGTCGCAGATACGTGACCACCCCTTTACTGTACTTGGCCTAAGATTGCCCTTTAACCCGTTTGCCTCTTCAGGTGACGCAAGTCATCAATACGCAAAAGTATTGCATTTTTGGTGCTCAGTATGGAATTGAGTATCTTATGCAAAAAAAATGAAAAAAAAACAGTCCAATTCTAAATAAGCCCCATTACCTGCCATTCATCCATTCCTCTTCCTCCATAACCAGCAGGCTTAACCATTCCCACCTATATCTGCTTTTACTTTGCTCTATTCCCACCTATATATCTGCCTTCCCCAAGCCGCTCATAACAGATAAATATTTTCTGCTCATGGCTGCCTTCCCATTCATTTGTTCCCAGCACACTACCACGCTCCCCCACCCATAATCCTAACCCCATTCCTCCCTGTTAACTGCAATTATTACCTGTCTTTTCCTACCCGTGGTCACTGCTCATATTACCAGAATTCCCCATTCTACGCGCATATCTCTAACACTCTGTCAGTTACCTGCTCATAAAACCAGCTTTCCACTTGTTTCCACACTCCTATTAGTCAGGCTTCCCCTTCCTCTGTTCCCTGCAAAGGTCATCTGTCTCTCCCTTCCAAATGTCTCTCCCTTACACCGTTCCCTGGTATAGCTGCCTCTCCCTTTATCCATTCTCTAGTTACATTACCAGCCTTCCCCTATATTCCTTGTTCATATTACCTACCCTATCTGCAGGCCCTGCTCATTTTACCAAAATCCCCCATCTATCTCCTTATATCAGACTTCCCTTTCCTCTGCTCCTCACCCATATCTGCTTCCTTCTTGCTCCATTTTTTTGTTCCCACCAAAAAATTATTATAAGATCGAAAGAGAATTACAAAATAATGCATCAAATATATATTGGTACAACCACATTGGATAATGTTACAGCTGAGAAGTAACTGCAATGGCATTAACACTGGACAAGGGGTAAGACAGGGAGGACCCCAGAAATCTATCTATGAAATGTAGGAGAGGTCTCTCCTGGCCCATATAGTGTGAGCTATATGCTATATGGTCAGTTTATTTATATCCTAGAGTCTTAAGTTGTAATGAGCAGTTTAGGGCTCCCATGTTATGCTGGATGACATGATGGAGTTCTTAATGATGTGATATATCCCATCTGATATATGTGCTACAGTCTGTGCCCACAACTGACAGAAAGGAGGTACCAACTAGCGGCTACTAGCTGGTAGGTTATTAGTCTTATTCATTTATTTTGATGATGGGATGCAGAGGGAACAATACTTGGGTATAAAAGGAATACCTACTTGCACAAGCATATGGATAAGGTTCCTAACTGTATTCCCACCATATATGCTGGAAGGAGCCTGGCATTGAACAGCCCCTTCAACACTGATCTGTGGCATTCGGATGAAGCTACCGCAGTTTGGTGGAAACATAGTAACATCTGTATAAGAGTTTGTACATGTTGTTCTTTATTTTAACACATATGGAGCTAATAGCGCATTGTCTGTAATCTCGACCCACTCTTCGTCATCCAATGTCTCTGCCAGATTGGCTTTCTATTTAAATTTGTGTGGGTCTTTTGATGCAATGCTTGGTATTGCTATTTCTTTATCATATAAAATTACTTTGTTGAATTAAGAAAGGATATTGCCACACAAAATCAGCAAACATACAAACAAAACAATGTGGCACCTCTTTCCTTCGTACTTTGAAAGGGATAGTGAAATGTTGTATCTCTTTGCTTCAGTGCCTGCCCCAGCACCCCCCCGAGTCTTTTATACAGTATGTTAGAATGTGAACTGTGATTAAATCACCCGGGGGTTGACTCGGGAAGTCTCTTGTATTCGACTACACTAACCCTCTGAATAATAAGGGATCACACAATGTGGTTACTAACAATCAAATGGGTGTTTAAGATAGATTTAAATAGGAGGAGATTCTGGACTGGGTAATTGGGACCACAGGGAAGATAATAATCAATGGAAACAGTACTGTGAACAGTAATGACACAAACAAGATGGCTGTCACATGCTGTCACTGGCAACCAAACTCTCCCACAACCTACTCACACCGTATGAATATATATATATATATATATATATATATATATATATATATATATATAAACACACAAATAGATAAACAATGGCGCTAACAACCACAGCGTAACCACCAGTAAATAAGTTACTGGTATAAATGATGTACCAAATAATCAGTCCTGAAAGAGACACATAGCCCAGTTAAGAGCAGCAGCCTCAGATGACTTGTATCCAGATGGTTGGTCCGGATGGATGTAGTAGCTGCGAATAGATAAACAAGTAGGGCGCCCCAATGTGTGATATGAAATATAAATTGGGAAGATGTAATAAACTGCGCACCGTAAGGATGAAGTCAACGGTCATGTGGTATAGTAGAGGTCCCTCTTCAGAGGTAGTACCTCCCACTCTCCAACAAATGGCAACAATGCAGAAAATAGAAAAAACACATATAGTGTAATATAGTTATAGGATATAACACCAATTGTGATAAGTCCTCCACCAGGATCAATGGTTGAAGCCCAAAACCAAGTGGGTTAACATTAAGAGTGCATCTTCAGATAAAAGCAAAAATATCTGCGTACCAGAAAATCAGGTTAAGCAAACACTTAGGAGTGTACTCAGAACCAGCAGTTCCTCAGTCAAAATTCATGCAAGGCGGTATTGTATGAAACGGACAAAGACAGGAATGCAATGTAAAAGTATGAAATGACGATTTAATAAAAAGAGTAGTAAAAACTCACATGAAGTACAAATAATGATGCCAATAAGATCCAAAGCTCAACGCGTTTCGTCCCAACACCGTGGGACTTCCTCAGGAGCAAACGTGTAGTGAACCACAACTGCTGGTTCTGAGTACACTCCTTAGTGTTTGCTTAACCTGATATTCTAGTACGCAGATATTTTTGCTTTTATCTGGAGATGCACTCTTAATGTTAACCCACTTGGTTTTGGGCTTCAACCATTGATCCTGGTGGAGGACTTATCACAATTGGTGTTTTATCATATAATATATATTACACTATATGTGTTTTTTCTATTTTCTGCATTGTTGCCATTTGTTGGAGAGTGGGAGGTACTACCTCATTGGGGCGCCCTACTTGTTTATCTATTCACATATATATATATATATACACAATGATTTAATGCAATAACCACAATAATAATGTCTTGGCAATATTAAATAGTTTGTAATATTAAATAGTTAACACTGGAGCACATGTAGAAACGTTGGTAATCCTACTTAACTTGGATATCTTAAGGTGTAACCTGCATTAGATTTCTGATACTTGGAACATCTCTATATCTGACAAGTAACACAGTCTCTGATATATGTACAGATTAATGTCAGGAGGTCTAACTTGTGGAGTTAGAGGTATAATGTTCTTTTCTTAATGCAGCAATAATGGTATCACAGTATTTGATGTGTTACTACTTATCTCTCTCCCTCTGGATGAAGATGAGGGTCTTAGCCATTGTTGGGTAATGGACTACCTGCAAGCTGTCCCTCTCTGCTTACACACAATGCGCCAATAGCTGGAGACTCCCTCTCAGCTTGCTCTGCTGTGTAATCTCTCTCAGGCTGAAAGATAGAGGATTCTCTGCAGGGATCTGGTTACAAGATTGTCCTGTGCATCCTACACCCAACAGCCTCCGATAGTTCTGGGGTCCCTGTGTCTGCTTGCACACTGTGCCCCTCTCAGACCTCTCTCCTTCCCCTGCTGCTGCCACACACATTCTGGCTCCCAGCACCAATCACTGCCTTTTTACTCCTTGCTTCCTGCCACCAAATGTGGATATTTATCCCCATGGCCTCAATACATCCCAGCAAGTGTTGTGAACCCCTGGTACATTTTAGAAAGTTTGGGGCACTCGTATCATCTGGTTAGGATGTCATATAGGGTCCCTCCTACAGCTATACTTATAGAGCATGCTTAAGTCATCTGGAAGATGGTAGACTAATTATGGTCCATGACAAGACCACCCAAATCTCTTTCCCAGTCCCTCGTGAATTTTAGTAACAAATAGAAAAGGTTCTCTACTAGCTATCTGTATATGCTGGATTGTATGCGAGAGGGGCACGTGGGTACCAGACACATCGATTCAAATATTTTTAGTTTTCTACCTTTCTCCCTAAAATTTTTCCTCATTGTTCAGAAAGTATTTTACAAGGAGATAACATCAAATTTCTGAGCTAGGCAGGTCACATTTGGCTTGTATGTCTCCAAATGAAGAAGGGGTTTAACAGAGGTCCGGGGCACATGAGGAGTCCAAAGGGGTAAAACAAAGGTATGGGGCACATGAGGAGTCCAGAAGGGGTAAAACAGAGGTCCGGGGCACATGAAGAGTCCAGAAGGAGTTAACAAAGGTCGGCTGCACAGTAGGAGTTAAGAGAAGGAGTCAAGCATGGGTTAGCAGAAGTCAGGGATGTAGGAGGAGATGCCTAATCTGCATTTCACAAGGAACATTCTTGAACCACCCAAATTCTACGATTGGCACTTGAAACTTTTTCACTCTGCCGACACTGCCGCTTGTAGATGAGAACATTTATGAGATTGAAATTTAATTGGAATATATCTGCTGTGAAGTTTAAATCAGAAGAAAGATTGTAGTTATTTAGGTTTAAGCGTTAGCACAGTTTGCACTATGATCTTTTTTGTTTGTTTTTTTATATGTAACACTGGAGGAAAAATGGAAGTGATACACCTTTATTAAAAAGAAAGTACACATTTTAAAGGACGATATTTGTTTGCTTGTTTATATCGTAACACTGGAGGAAAAAAAGGAAGTGACACTTCTATTAAGAAGAAAGCACACATCACTTTAAAAGGACATTGTGTTAAGATATGCCTACAGCTCAAGCCCAATCTTGTCTGATCTTGGAAGCTAAGCAGGATTGGGCTGGGTTAGTACTTGGATGGGAGACCACCTGGGGATACCAAGTGCTGTAAGTTAAAGTATAATTAATGAAATTCTATTGTTGTTGTATAATGTACCAATAGCACACAGTACACTTTATTTGTTTTTTTGGACACTGCCACCTTTGCCTGCGCCCCTCTAACACTCCACCAGTGCAAAATAAATGTGATGTCATAAAAAAGTACATCTGTGATGTGTTGTTTGTACATTTGGAGGGCTGAAAAAGGTTTGAAATGTTGTTTGTTAAACATACTCCTGCTTCAAATAAATATTTGTATTTTAATTTACACTCTATCTGTGATGGGTCAATTTATTGCGCCTGGATCTGGTAGCTTTGTCTCAGAAAGAGAACATGAAATCTAAAATTAGTCAACAGCGGACAGTTTAAGTGTTTCCAAAAATCACATGTTGTGCAGTAAGAATCTACTTTTAGAATATTATTTAGGTTTATCTTAAAACAGCCATTAAAAAAACATAACAAAGATTGAGCCTGCAGGTCCAGAGACAGAATAACTACAGAAAACATTCTGGAATATTACATGTCACATAGCTTAAATGATTCTGTCTATTCCTCAGTGAAAATACCTCCCAGGCATATTAAGAAGGTTTCATCTCACTTAAAGCAGGACATAGCAATGTGATTACACAAGAAGCAAGTTCCTGAGAATCAAACTATAGTGAGCATTGGGGAATTAAAACATCAATATTATATCTACACAGTCAGTATTTAGAGAAATGTAGAAACTGGTAAGGGTTAATTGTTTTATTGTCGGATATAAAACACATCCACTTTGGTAATAAACAGTTTAATATGTTCACATTAGAGGGAAGGGGATCCTTATAACTCCTAAAGCAAAGGTTGGGTTATTTGTTTATTTTCTCTCTCTATAATTATTTATTCTATAATCACCTGCACTGTAATACTTACATTCACAATCCTACTTTCTTGCAATGCTCAACCCTGCTGTTCTTGAAAGGCTTTGATCTTGACATTTATTAACAAGTGATATCAAAATTCATTGAGCCAACAAGCGACTGATCTCCAGAGAGCTTCTGTGGTTTCCATTCTTCCTCAGTAATCCTCTGCTGCTGCTCCCAGCTGTGACACAGGCTGCGATGTGATACCTCTGCCTGCCTGACATTCACAGAGGTTATAAACTATGTCATGTAAATCTGACCTTACTGGAAGAAGCTAAACAAATTGCTAAGAAAGTCCTTTTATCTATGTATCTTCCACAATTACAAAATTAAATCTTAGCCAGATTTATAATTGTGTTTTGCAAAATCCTCAGGTAATAACAGAGCAGCTGCATAATAACCTGTAATACTATGTGTATTTCTTAGAATGCAGTTCTCTTGCAGGAGTTAGCAATATGATCTCCTCGGGCTTACTTACAGCAAGCTGGAGCAAAATATACAATAACGAATCCAGCGAAATAAAGAATTACATATGGAATCACTGCACTTATAAGGTGACGCAGTTTCCCTAAAAATCCTCCTACCAAAGATTATAAGGTTCCAAATAACAGTGTAGACTAAACCCGAGAACATGGGGCACAAGAAAACATTTGCTACCACTGAATACACAATACAAGCGAGTCCAGGCATTGGGTGATTGCAGAGAATCATGCGCCTTAGAGGAAGTATAGGCACAGAATGTACCTGTAAGGGTTGAAGAACTGTCAGTGCTAGAACAAAAGATAGATGACGTAGGATGACACAAGCACAGTCATCCGCTTACGTGTAAAAATGAAGGACATGTCAGTGTATCCTTCGCCTCACATTAATATAATACTTATTTACTGCTTACAGATGAAGAGCTGGCATTTACTGTTGCCTATGGCATTAAATATAATTAAAATCATTTTGTTTGGACGGACTGCTGGTCCTGACACTCAGATTTTCATTTTTGCTTCCCAAAATGTAATATTTAAGTTTACTTTTAATGTCAGTTTTCAGTTGGTAGACACTATTGCAACAAAAATATTAACAAACAGTTAACAACTGATTTTGGTTTTCAACTATACTTGTAAATCAGACAATAAATTGGGCCTGATTCAAATCCGAACACAACTTGCAGTTGAAAAAAGAAAAAGAAAGAGTGCGGAACTGGAGCGTAATAATACCCGTGTTCAAGTCTGAGTGGATCTGGAGATGTGTTTGTATTTTTATCTGGGTGTAAGTATGCTCTGCCTAAACGTTATTAGCTTTATATTAACAGACACAACAGAGTGCAAGATACGCACATGTATATGTGCAATATAAAAGTACATCAGAGCACATGCAAAGAAAACCCCAAACAAAAACACCCCATAAATTAATAAAAAATGTTTTTCAGGAAATAAATGACATTACATGGCCTACATCAATCAGCATGTTCTTAATGTGTAATGTTCATACAATGCATTTTTATAGTCTCTCTTGCTTGCAAACACATTTTCTTTGCTATCTAGTGAGACGTATATGTGCAGTTTTTAACACAAAGGAGATGTCAGTCATCACTATCAGTCTGCACGTATACCTGCCCTGTAGATGGTGGAAATGATACAGCAAAAACACCAGAAACACAGGACTTGAATGGGTCTCCTCTACGTTGAAATGTCCTTGGCACGGCATTACTGTAAACTGCTTATATACAATTTTTTGTTTGGACCCTTCAGGGGGACATTCAGTGGTGTTGCCCTGCAAATGGATGCAACTGGATTGCCATAAGGAAGTGGCACTGGTAAAAGTCAAAACGCTCTACAAAAAGTTCAAGTCATCATAGAAAACCAAACACATGTAACATCTTATTACACAGCATCCTTGTTACTTTCGTAACAATAAATACAGCACATTTATGATTAGAGTTAGTAGTTTTTCTATACTCATCAACAGCGGCAAGAAAGCACCCAATTTCCAAGATCAATATATCATTTAAAAAAACAGATTATTATATAGGTAGCTACCAATGTGGGCAGTGTTTCCAATACAAATACACATATATGAGAAAAAGTCTGTTCTTCATTCACTGTCAATAAATTATACACCAAACATTATATGACTATTAGAGTGAACATATATCTTAAATTAGTACCAAGGTAGGATTAAAAGTAACTGACATTTATAAGGTTCACCCTGGAACCTTAGGGCTATGTTAAGGGAAACATCCCATAGTTGTCCGTGTATTCTGTACATACTATTTTGTACTACAAGTTACACATGTGTACTTCTACCATTGTCTAATCCACTGTTTTATAATTCCCACTCATAACTAATTTAGTTGCATAAAAGAATGAAAAATGTGTTTTTTAGAATGTTAAACATTTGTTCTTTTACCTTGGTCTATTACAATGTTGGAATATTAGCCATAGGAGGATTGTTTTATTGGCATGATATATAGACGTATGAATACAATCCATGGTCTACATGACCATATTACTAAGCTGATGATTGCCCCACATAGTTCCAATGTAGACCTCCATAGCCCATAAAAGCCATTTGTACTTCAGTTTAACCTACTGGATTCCAAATGTGCATCCTTCTAAAAGATTACACATTTCCTTTTTTTAATCATTGTAAAACACCAGAGTATTTTAGAAGTTCAGTTTTATTATAGTGTTTGTTTCCAATTATAAATAGCTACAGAATATGCTGGCACTATATAAGTGCATGTTAATGATAATATATCTCTGATTTTAGGGACACAAATTCCTTCATGCTTTTCTGGCAAGTTTTCAATACAAAATTTTTTTTTAAAAAAAAATTAATCAAATTAGCTCATGTCATAAATATAGCGTAATCAGGAGAATTATGATAACAACATTAATGTGATCAATCCTAAAATCTGAAGTTGCTTTAGATAACATAGTTTCCAGCAAATCACTGGGTGTAAACAAAGAAGGGGTTAATGCATTCTGATGTAAGCTTTATGTTGGATAGCGTAGCTCCAAGTCATTGACTTTAGGTTGGTGCTATAAAAAAACTCTTTGACCCGGTGTGAAGATATAAAGAATACAGTATAACATTTCTAAATGAATTAACCAACAATATTAGATAATATATGAACGTTGTTGATGTCTTACATATATGCCAATAGCTTGTGTTTAAAGGAAAGGTTATTCTAGAAGCAGAAAAGGGCTAACTAATATCTACCGGACAGTAAACCAGGTCTCCCAATTCCAGAATAATCTTTAAAAAGTGTCCAACACATTTCGTTGCTGTATGCTGACTCTTTGTTTCACCAATGCACGTGTTCACGTGTTTGACCATTCAAAATAAAGAATTATAAAAAAAAAAAAAGCATCCAATACAAAAACGCTGTGAGCTGAATTGTATCAAACATTAAAACAAGAAACTTTTTTCAACTGATATTTTATGATCTTTTTTGTACTGTAGGAACTAGGGTTACAGTGAAGGGCCACAGTTTTAAAGCTTATATTGGAAATAATGACCCTCATCCTAAGGAATCATGGGTTTTATTTTAGAATTCAGAACCAATGTGTCTGCGTCTGTTACATTCATAACTACACTAAAGTTGCCTACATTTTTAGAATGAGTTCAATTAAAAATAATCAGGTAATAAATAGTATATGCTATCACTGTTACATTTCACCTTGCACTATTCAATAATAAATGATTGTAGTAATATAAATACAGGTCACAATGTGTAACAACTACTGGATCTCAGTTACATCAATGACGCCCAGTAGAAATTTTTTTCATAAAAATGGAAGTAAAACATTCTTGACAAAACTTTGGAAAACAACAACTCTCCAGTACTGAAAATGTTATGTGTAATGTTTTCACATAAATATCATTTTTACACAATATCTTCCCTGTATGATTTTTAAATTAAACAATTCAGCATACAAATCAATGGCGGAACTACAGTGGGAAAGAACAGAGCGAATATCCTGTTCCTGAGCGGTGCACCGGAAGTGGGCGGAGCATGCATGCCCAGATGATGCCGCCGTTCTCTTTCTAGAAGAGAGCGGGTGAAGCGGAAGGTTAGAGCTATGGGGCAGGTGAAATGGCTAAGTCATGTGTGCGATGACCTAGACCAGATATTGGTCTAGTGGTGTTAGCATACGTAAGAGATCTGCAGGGAACACCAGTATATCCGACATGACCAGGATCTCTGGTCCAGTGGAAGTTAAGGTGAGATATCACTTCTGTCTGTATATTATTTAAAACAAAAGAAAAGATAGTATGGCACTCTAAAACAAACAATATATAAATCATTATATGTCCACATATACATATTTTTTTTTGCACAATGCAGCTATATTCACATTGGCAGGTGCTTATCCCAATATACACTATATGGACAAAAGTATTTGGCCACACCTAATTATTGAATTGAGGTGTTTCAATCAGACTCGTTGTCAGAGGTGTATAAAATCAAGCACCAGCCATGCAGTCTCCATTTGCAAACATTTGTGATACAAAATGAGTCGTTCTGAAGACCTCAGTGACTTCAACCGTGGTACTGTGATAGAATGCCACTATTGCAATAAGATGGTTCATGAAATTTTAACCTTGCTGGATATTCCACGGTCAACTGTAAGTGATATTATTAGAAAGTGGAAGCGTTTAGGAACAACAACAACTCAGGCATGAAGCGAAAGATCACAAAAAAATCACAGAGTGGTGTCAACGACTGCTAAAGTGCATGATGCGTAAAAGTCGCCAACGCTCTTCTGATTCCACAGCTGAAGGGCCCTGAACTTTCACTGGCCTTAATGTAAGCACAAAAACTGTGTGACGGGAGCTTAATTGAATAGGTTTCCATGGCCAAACAACTGCATGCAGCCTCACATCACCAAGACCAATGCCAAGCGTCGGATGGAGTGGTGTAAAGCACACCGACACTGGACTGTGGAGCAGTGGAAACGTGTTCTGTGGAGTGACGAATCACCCTTCTCTGTTTGGCAGTAAGATGGGTTTGGCGGATGCCGGGAGAACCTTACCTGCCTGACTGCATTATGCCAACTGTGAAGTTTGGACAAGGCTTTTTATCTCCAGTGAAGGGTAATCTTAATGCTTCAGCATACCAAGACATTTTGGACAATGCTATGCTTCCAACTTTGTGGTAACAGTTTGGGGAAGGCCCTTTTCTATTCATACATGAGTGTGCCCCAGTGCACAAAGCAAGGACTACAAAGACATGGTTTGATGAGTTCGGTGTGGAAGAACTTGACTGGCCCGCACAGAGCCCTGACCTCAACCCCATCGAACACCTTTGGGATGAACTGGAACGAAAATCGCGATCCAGGCCTTCTCGTCCAATATCAGTGCCGTCCTCGCTGATCCCGTCAGTCAGGGAACGGACGCCTTCCTTCTTCTGGGCCGCAGCGGTCTCTTGCTAGGCAACAGACGCGCTGCGGCTTCCGCTCCAGGGTCCCATCGGGCGCTAGGCAACGGGACGCTACCTATTCTGCGGGACACCCGCCTCCTGGCTCCTCCAATCATAAGCTGACCTTTCCTATTTAAACCTGGCTCTAGCGCCATTAGGGTGCCAGAGTAACAGGTTCTATACCAAGTATCCTGGTTCCCCTGCTCCATTGTTCCCTACTGTGCTACCTCTGTTTCCTGTTCTTCGTTGTGTCCCGGCTTGGCGACCATCCTATTATCTGTGAGACCCCTACTGTACTGCGACCTCGGCCTGTTGACTACTCTTTTCGGATTCTCCCTGGTACCGTTCATTCCCGATTGGCTCGACCCGGACCGTCTGACCCTTCTACACTACACCGGCAACTGACTAGTAGGACCGCGACCTGCGTGCCTTGTGCAGCGAAGTCCAAAACCTCCTTGCGGGGGTCCCTGGGGGACACCAGGGGTATGTTAGACTCCGCACCTGCTAGTTCAGTGGCGCTAATACCGGTTAGTGTTTGCTCTGCTATATTCCTCAGAAGGCCTTCGGCCTGACATTATTCACTTAATGGAGGATGTCCTCTCCTCCAACCCTGGAAGATTGGTTCAATAGAATCAACTTTTACATTATTATATTTTATTTATAAGGCGTCACAAAGGGTCTGCAGCGCCGTACAGATACAGTAAAACAGTACAAGGCAAATACAGGAAATTACAATAAAAGGCAAAAACATAATAGGGAAATCCGTAATATACACAGCAAACGAATAGCCAAACCAGCATTGTATGAAGTGCCTGTCAGGGCATAGTCCTTTACACTTAGAGGTGGGGAGCAAATTAGCACAATCTGAGCCTGTATCCAGGAGTGTGGGTGTAGAGAACAGGATCAGAGCCACAGGTTGAGGATAGGAGTCAGGAAGCAGGTCAGCTGGTGGCTTAAATAATGAAAAGAGGAGGCCATGTTCATGAGAGGTTACAAACTAAAGGTAAACAAACAGGCTGACAAAGAATCGTTGGCCCTGGTTGACCCTGCCCCTCCTTCCCTTTGATCTGACCCCTCGGCCGCAATTTAAAGCTATGTAGATTGCTGATGGGGGGGGGGGGGGGAGGGGGCATTGCCCCCACCCTGGATCCGCCACTGGGTGGGGGTGGGTTAGGAGCAGGGCTGGTAGGCTTTGATGGCAAACATTTTATCTGCAGCTAATGACAAGGATGAGAACTTCTGTGCTGCGAGCTTATGTAGTTGGAGTTTAAAGATTCCACTGAACACAGGTTACCATGTGAAGAGAACCATGTAGGTGTGGAGACAGGGGATAACATAGCCGACTAAGGTGAACCATGACATCGGTTATATGCAGACTTATTACCTTACATAAATGTGGTGAATTGTATCAGACAACTAAGAAAAAACTGCTTATAAATCCGAGAGCTGTTACCAAGCATGAAAGTACTGACACCATAACCTTTCATTCACCCACCTTCTGTTCCCTACTCCAGGCTATTGACCTCTCAAACACCATGTGGCTATCATCTGAATCAATACATGTCAGTTGACATCAATTATTGTAACTTATTTATATAGAATCTAAAGTAAAATAACTCAATTACTATTTAAACTGTTAAATATTGAACTGAGATGTCTGAATTGTCATAGCATGGATACTCGGATAGTGTTATTGGTGTACTGTCTTATTTCAATAAAAACAGATTGAATAAAAGATAATGGATCCTGCTACAAGAAACAGAAAAGGCTTTTCAGTCAACATATACACAACACTAAACTTCAGGATAACATCGTTCATACCTGAGATGCACCAGCTAAGACAGGGATACAGACTGGCGGCTTGACATTTCCTTTAGGAACACTCTCGTGTTTCATGTTTTCCTCCTTTCCACCAGGGACACTGCTATTTCTGCCAAGCTGACAGTAGTTTGATCTTCCCCAAGAAAAAACGATACCAGTTTCTACAAATAGACAGATATCACAAATTCACCATTAATAATGCAGTTTTCTTATTTATTTTACGAAAACATGTTTGTAAAATAAAAATATTTTATGTTTGTCTGCTGATTGTAAGGTTGTCACTTTCCATCAAAAGTGCATAGTAATCTGGCTGCATTATACAAATATATAAACACACATATATATATATATATATATATATATATATATATATATATATATATATATATATATATATATATATATATATACACACAGTGCTTTTTTTCCCATTGAACGCTGGGAACGGCGTTCCGGCACCTTTTTTTAAAAACTTTTTTTTTTTTCTCTGCGGTGCTGCTACAGTGCAGCACCGCATCTCTGTGTGTGTGTGTGTGTGTCCTGCTTCCGTCGGCCGGAAGCAGGACAGCGGGAGGAGCAGCGATCGAACTAAGGAGAGTGAAAAGAAGGTAAGTAATACTGACTACAGAAAGGGGGTAGGGGCGAAAGTAGAAGAGGGCTACAGAAAAACAAAGGGGGAGCAGAAAGAAGGCTACAGAATAGAGGGGGAGCAGAAAGAAGGCTACAGAATAGAGGGGGAGCAGAAAGAAGGCTACAGAATAGAGGGGGAGCAGAAAGAAGGCTACAGAATAAAGGGGGAGCAGAAAGAAGGCTACAGAATAGAGGGGGAGCATAAAGAGGGCTACAGAATAAAGGGGGAGCAGAAAGAGGGCTACAGAATAGAGGGGGAGCAGAAAGAGGGCTACAGAATAAAGGGGAAGCAGAAAGAAGGCTACAGAATAGAGGGGGAGCAGAAAGAGGGCTACAGAATAGAGGGGGAGCAGAAAGAGGGCTACAGAATAGTGGGGGAGCAGAAAGAGGGCTACAGAATAGTGGGGGAGCAGAAAGAAGGCTACAGAATAGAGGGGGAGCAGAAAGAAGGCTACAGAATAGAGGGGGAGCAGAAAGAAGGCTACATAATAGAGGGGGAGCAGAAAGAAGGCTACAGAATAAAGGGGGAGCAGAAAGAAGGCTACAGAATAAAGGGGGAGCAGAAAGAAGGCTACAGAATAGAGGGGGAGCAGAAAGAGGGCTACAGAATAAAGGGGGAGCAGAAAGAGGGCTACAGAATAAAGGGGGAGCAGAAAGAGGGCTACAGAATAGAGGGGGAGCAGAAAGAGGGCTACAGAATAAAGGGGAAGCAGAAAGAAGGCTACAGAATAGAGGGGGAGCAGAAAGAGGGCTACAGAATAGAGGGGGAGCAGAAAGAGGGCTACAGAATAGTGGGGGAGCAGAAAGAAGGCTACAGAATAGAGGGGGAGCAGAAAGAGGGCTACAGAATAGTGGGGGAGCAGAAAGAAGGCTACAGAATAGAGGGGGAGCAGAAAGAGGGCTACAGAATAAAGAAGGAGAGCAGAAAGAGGGCTACAGAAAAAGGAGGGAGGTGGAAAGAGAGGGCCACAAAAAAACCAGGTTGCAGAATAGGGGTGAGAATAGCTAGCGGCCATATGTGAGAAAAGTTGGTAGGCAGCCGCAGCAGGGGACATGTCAGTGTGTAACAGGTGAGTGATGTCCAGTTGTTATGTTTGTTTTATTAAATTAACATATGGGGCCTCCCCTCTAGATATCCTGCGTTTACTCCATCAGCCATCTGGACTGCAGCCTTGCCAGCCAACCAGGAGGAGGTAGGAGTTATTATTTTTATTTTACAATTGTCAAGTGTGTGAGGGGCAAGGAAGGGAGTAAATTTATGTGTGTGTATATATATATATATATATATATATAATTTTTATTTTTTTTCATAAAAGATTAATAAGACGTGAGTTCCGGCACCTTTTTTTTAACAAAAAAAGCACTGTATATATATATATATATATAAAAACACATATACTTATCCCCATATGTGTGTGTGTGTGTGTAGACGGACAGATAAGAGATAGACAGACCGACAGCAATGTGAACAAGTGTGAGATAGCTACCAGTTTGTGCAATCAAGTGGCTCCAGCCGCTCCATACTGCCCTCATCTGTTCTCCCTGGAACATAGCACTCTCTATTCTTTGAGGCTGAAGAACAAAGCATTCGGGGTGCAACAGCTGCCCGTATTTATTGCTGCCCCAAACATGCAGCTCCCCCACACCTAAAAAATAGAAAATGGGGAGAAAAAACAATCATGTTTGTGAGGTCTACTGAACCTAAACAGTTGTAAAACTCAGGAACATAAGTATCACTAATGAAGTCTTACACCTTTTATTATTGCAAAATGTTTCTTCTCAACCCTCCAGTCAACATAAACCTATTGATAAGTCTTATTTGTGCATATATCAGAAGATTAACATGTGTTTATCTGGGTCTACTATTTAGAACAGTATAAATTATAACTAAAAACAAGAAATGTGTGAAAACCAATAGAAAGATATTTACTGTGTGACAGAGATTTATGAAAACTATTGTACAGGAAAATATTGGTGCTGCCATAATTAGTTTTATTCCAGATGTCATTTTTTTAAGTTCCAGATGAGAAAAAGAAAGTGAACATCTGATTGGATGCTATGGGCAACACTGCAGTTTTCATGAATGTTTTGTCAACAACTTTTTCACAAGAGATGTCAACTCATTTTGATGAGCTTTATGGGGTCTATACATTAAAAAAATGCAGTGCCACTAAATATGCATTGCTGCAAATTGCAGAAATGTATATTTAAGCAACGCTGGAATGCATCATGCCGGGGCTACTCTGGGAGCCCCGGCGAAGTAACAGCTCTCTTGTGAAGACTTTTTCCTGCAGCTGTTTCTGCATGATTTAAGTGCTATATCAGCTTAATGCATAGACCCCTATATATATTAAGATGGAACAGGTTTCTTAACAGAGGACCAACTCATCGCTACTGTCACACTTACCTGATAAAGCCACAGAGTGGTACGACCCTGCTATCACCTGCTTTGCTTTTACATCTTCCAAACCTATGAAAATAATTGTATTTATGATTTATACATTCTGCATAGTGAATATAGCGAACATCAGAAAATTTAAAAATATTTCCATCTTCACTGGTGGCATCAGATATAATTGTACTAAACACAATTTGTTTTGTGTTGTCAATTTTCAACTGGGACTCCTATAAATTGAGAGATTTTTTGTGTAAACTTATCATTGCTATACTGTGCATGCACATGAACACTGCGTATATGTTTGTCAGTATGCAGACTTTATTGCACCTTACTCTTGCATTGGATATCGCACCCAGTGGTGCATCTTACAACTTATGACCGGAGAGCCAGAACGCAGGAGGGAAGGGGCACAGTGCAGTAAAGGCACGCTCACGTAATTGTGGCTGCGTAGCCCTGTAGGCAAATGCATACACACCTGTCTGAACGCGTATCTCTAGCAAGTGAGGGAGCACTGGTGGTACGAGAAGTAATGATGACAATCAGCAGCACTAATTGAATATTTGCGGATTGACCTGTCCAGTTCATTGCACTTAATTCATTATTGTGGCTGCTATATTATATGAAGATGCGGACACATATTCACTTTACTTAATTGATATTTCCATTTGGACTGTGGCAGGAAAGATTGATTTGATTTTTAAAGTGAAAAATAACAGCTGTTTGTATTTAATTTAATTTCACTTAATTTAATACCCTCTTGTGTGTATGACACTTCAGTACATTATTATATTGTGGTGCATGGTATCACATGGCATCACAGTGTAGTACGCAGTGGCACAGTACATCCTAAGGCAGTGTTTCCCAATCCTAGTCCTCAAGTACCCCTAACAGTGCAGGATATCCAGGTAACAAGTGAACAATTATACCACTTATGGATCTTTCAAAATGTGTCAGTCAGTAATGAATACACCTGTCCTCCAGCAAAGAGATATGGAAAACATGCACTGTTAGGGGTACTTGAGGACTAGGGTTGGGAAACACTGTCCTAAGGTATCACAAAGTACTATATTGAGGGGCAAAAGGCTTTTATTGACAATTACATTAAGTTTATGCAAAGAGTCAATATTTGCAGTGTTGACCCTTCTTTTTGAAGACCTCTGCAATTCACCCTGGCAGCTGTCAATCAACTTCTGGGCCACATACTGACTGATGGCCGCCCATTCTTGCCTAATCAATGCTTGGAGTTTGTCAGAATTTGTGGGGGGGGGTTTTGTCCACCCGCTTCTTGAGGATTGACCACAAGTTCTCAGTGGGATTAAGGTCTGGGGAGTTTCCTGGCCATGGACCCAAAATTTAGATGTTTTGATCCCCGAGCCACTTGGTTATCACTTTTGCCTTATGGCAAGGTGCTCCATCATGCTGGAAAAGGCATTGTTCATCACCAAACTGTTCTTGGATGGTTGGGAGAAGTTGCTCTTGGAGGATGTTTCGGTACCATTCTTTATTCATGGCTGTTTTCTTAGGCAAAATTGTGAGTGAGTCCACTCCCTTGGCTGAGAAGCAACCCCACACATGAATGGTCTCAGGATGCTTTACTGCTGGCATGACACAGGACTGACGGTAGCGCTCACCTTTCTTTCTCTGGACAAGCGTTTTTTTCAGGTGCCCCAAACAATCTGAAATGGGATTCATCAGAGAAAATGACTTTACCCCAGTCCTCAGCAGTCCAATCCCTGTACCTTTTGCAGAATATCAGTCTGTCCATGATCTTTTTCCTGGACAGAAGTGGCTTCTTTACTGGCCTTCTTGACACCAGGCCATCCTCCAAAAGTCTTCGCCTCGCTGTGCGTACAGATGCACTCACACCTGCCAGCTGCCATTCCTGAGCAAGCTCTGCACTGGTGGTGCCCCGATCCCGCAGCTCAATCAACTTTCGGAGACGCTCCTGGAGCTTGCTGAACGTTCTTGGGCACCCTGAAGCCTTCTTCACAACTATTGAACCTCTCTCCTTGAAGTTCTTGATGATCCGATAAATGGTTGATTTAGGTGCAATCTTACTAGCAGCAGTATCCTTGCCTGTGAAGCCCTTTTTGTGCAGAGCAATGATGACTGCACGTGTTTCCTTGCAGGTAACCATGGATAACAGAGGAAGAACAATAATTTCAAGCACCACCCTCCTTTGAAAGTTCCAGTCTGTTATTCTAACTCAATCAGCATGACAGAGTGATCTCCAGCCTTGTCCTCATCAACAGTCTCACCTGTGTTAACAAAAAAAATCACTGACCTGATGTCAGCTGGTCCTTTTGTGGGAGGGCTGAAATGCAGTGGATATGTTGCTTTTAGGATAAAGTTCATTGTCATGGCAAAGAGGGACTTTGAAATTAATTGCAATTCATCTGATCACTCTTCATGACATTCTGGAGTAAATGCTAATTGGCATCATAGAAACTGAGGCAGCAGACTTTGTGAAAAATAATATTTGTGTCATTCCCAAAACTTTTGGCCATGGCTGTAGAGGGGCATGGTACCACAGGGCAGCCTATGGCATCACTGATGTAACAATGTTTCAATGTTCAGTTTGGATTACAATATGGAGTCTAGTAGCCATGATTGTATTTACCTGCTACAGCTTTATTGAAATAAAATTTTGCAAGAAATGACAAGGTTTATAACTTTCATGCTTCATGGAATGTACGCTTAGTTTTCAATGTCATATATCTCAAGTACTTTGACTTATATAACCATCTTGTCAGTTCTTATTCAGCTCATATACAGGTCTCACATACACATATGCAACACATTTCATTAGGGTGTGCACCCAAGAAAGTTTTAACCCTAACCCAATATGAACAATCATCCATCTATCATTATCCCTGTATCATCATCTTCATTAACCCCCTAATGATATTATCATCCATCAGACCATCCATTCCCTCACCTGGGGAGCTAATCATGCATCACGTCTGAGTATCTCTGTGCTCAGCTCCTCACCTGCTTGTTCAGAGAAGTACAGACCAATCAGCCCTAACCTTAACTAAATAAGCATTAAATTGAGTGATGAATGTCAATTAGATGGAAATATTGGTGGGTCAGAGCGTAGAACTTATTATGGAGCTCTCTGCTCTGCTACTCATTTTACCATGTGTCTTCCCTTGCCAGTGCATACACCTATGTCCTCTCACCAACCTACTTCCCGAAATCACGTATTTAATAGGATCATTACACCAGTCCATAATGCAACTTAAATATCCATTTACCCCTTTTTCAATTCATATCTTTATCTTACAAGACCTTATTCAATCAATATACTTGTTCAGTACTTGCTAGATTCATGAACCCACTATGCCAAGTCTATTTTATATATGTCTTACCAGTACTTTATTAGTACAGTGCCAAGCCGAGTGATACAAAGAAAGTTTGTTCAATGACATGAAATTCCAGGTAAAGATGGCGCTGCCCAAATGAACTTACAATCTATGAGGTGTCCTTTATTAGGTTTATATACCACTCTATCCAGTCCTTATTTGATTTATATATCTAATTCCACAAAATGATAACTCAGTGACTTGTTACATACGTATAAATTGATTTCTATTAGCCTTACATAGTTATTTACGATTTCTAAATCTGTATTGGTATTTTATTTGTTTTTCCTAAAATTGAAAGTGAGAAATTTCCCTGGTGGTCCAGCGGGGGCTCCCTCACCCCTGGCAGCCAGCTTCAGTGGCTGCCGGAGGATATTCCACACTAGCCTCCTGGATGCAAGTAGATCCAGGAGGTGCAGCGCCTCTTGGGGGACCCAGGAGACTCAGTCACTTGTTGGAGCTCAAACAGCTATAACTAGCGACAGGGCAGGGACTGTTGCCCCGGGATCTGGCTACCGAGCCAGACTTCGGTACAGGGTCCCTGGAAGTAGTTTTAGGCAGGAGATTTAAAAGATAAATCTGCAGCCTCAGCCAGTCTGGCACCAGGGAGGGAAGTGGACTGAGTCCCCCCTCTCCCTGGAGCTCCCCTCTGCCACTAGCTTCAATGATAAAAGGTGTTAACCCCTCTGGGCTGATTCCCGTGCAGGCTGCAAGAATCAGTCCAGATTGGTTAAAGGGGCAGACGGCTGGATTACCTCCTGCCAAGCAAAGTCTCCAAAACTGTATAAAAAGAGGCCTGTTTTGCACTGAAATGTATTGTTGCTCCATCTGACCTTCTGATCACTAGTACCATACACTAGTGTGAACTGTCCTTATTAGGACACTTGAGCTAATAAACATCATTTGCTTCAAGAGCCTGCTTGACACCTACTTTCCTGCTGTAATTGCTGTGACCTGCAGATTAGACCCAAATCTAATCCGTTATCTGGGTGTTCTGAGGTTTTGACCCTGCGTCTAGTACCACCACTCTGCCTGCTACCCAGCAGTTCTGGCCAGTGGGGAATCATCCACAGTAACCCTGATCTACAGAAAGAGGTCGGGGGTACCAGCCCAGGTGCCCAGTGAGGGGGCACACTAGCAGCAACAGTTACCCAGAAGGACACGGTTCTGGATGCCACTAAGGAGTCCAGTGGTGGCAGAAGCTTAAGCCCCTCCTACTGTGCTTATAAAGTGCATTTGGGATAAGGAAAAGGGGACCGTGGCAAGGCAAGACCAAGTGGTCCACAAGACACAACAGACGGTGGCATAGGGGGTCCATCCTGTCACAATACAGTTTTCATAAATGTGCTGTTTTGCATAGTTTCCTGTGCTCTGGATTTAATAAATGTCTCCTACATTAAATCAGACAAAGCTAAACTTTTGTATTTGTGCCTGTTTAAAAACTCACTTTGTACTAGTAAGTTTGCCATCTATATTCACTTTGCCTACATAACTTAAGGGCTTCTTCACACACATATGCTCTAGGAAAATGGGTAAAAAAACATGAAAACTAATATGCGATTTAGAAGAAGTTTTGTGGTGCATCTTTAACACATTTTGCATGTGCCACCCGTTTACCAGCATGGTAACACAACCTATTGTACTGGTAACGTGTGCCGACACATGAGCCCATAAGAAACCAATCGTCCTATTTGAATGTGATTTTCAGGCATTATAGTAGCAGATAGAGTGAATGAGCCCTTAAAGTTTACTTTAAATGTCTACAAGGATCTAAACAAACAATGAAAGAATGTGTGACACTAAACTGCCACCCTTCAGCAAAGGTATTTTCATTTCTTTACTAATCTCAAATTCACAAGGATTTTTTTGCATGATTTTTTAACTAGTACAAAATTCCACATATGTAACCCCCCTCTAAAAATAACTGCACTTTCCATATAAAAAAAATCCTAATACTGGGGTGTGGCTTGGACGCCATTACAGACGGTTCAAGTATTGCAGAGCGCTTCACTAATTCTGCAATTAAGTTAAAGCCAAGGGACTTCATATAATGGCCCTTTAACTACAACAAAGGCTAAACCCTCCAGGCACATGCGGAGACCCTTGGAGCCATGCCAGACGCAACACAGGCTTGACTGTGACCACCTAACTATCCTGCCTGGTCTCTTGCCTGAGCTGACACTCCACAAGACCCCATCGAGCAGCTAGTACCTTGTGCTACCAGGAGACCTTCAACAAAAGAGATTGCCACACCTTACCCTGATCTAGAGTCTCCAGACCCTTCAGCTGTGCCCCCGCGATACACGGCCTGCTGTCGCCCTCACAACCGCGGCCTCCAGTGAGACAGACATCCGGCCCGCCTGACCTCCGGCTCGCGGAAGCCGACTTCAGGTCGGCGATTACATGCCTGGCACCTTCAGCAATTTATGGGAAGACACAATTTTGAGCGTCAGCTCCAACTCTAGCGTACAGCTCACCCTTCATCTCTAAATCAAACGGGCTAATCTACCTTGGACCCTGCAGCCTCTTCAACCACACCAGAGTCTAGATCGAAGAGGGAGTATGGCCAGACAAAGAGGAGGGAGCTGAGGCTACCTTACATTGCCTAGACAAACATTGAGGCCAGGTGAACATAAAACTGTTTGCTGCTATTATCTCACCCCTAGTAAGGAATTGTGCTAGCTTCACAACTGGTGGCTACTCTAGGTGCTCCTCACCATTTGAAATATCGCTAACATATAGGGGATACCTCCTAACCTTCCCTGGCATACCAGCTACTCGTCTGTTTTAGCCTCATAAACAGCCTAATTGCAGTTGTTATATATAAAAGCAGGATATCCTGCAATATAATAGGATTGGCTTTGTCTTGAGTGCTTCACACCATTGGATATAGGAGATTGTTTCCCGACAACCTATACCAGGAAAAACATTATCTGTATCTATGGGACAAGGAACCAATGTGCAATTTAGCAACTTGAATTATTAATTTGCTCGGACACAGGGGAATCTCTGGCTCTCTAACTTTATAACATCTTCCTACAACCAGGGGAGAGAGAGAACTTTCTAATCGCTAATTAGGTCCTGGTATACTTTTCACAATTACAAGTCTTGGAAAATCCAGTCGCTTTCAGACCAAGGTGACACAATGTCTCACAGAAATAAAACAAACACACCAACAGAAACAGCTTCTTTTTTCACTCAAGCTAAGAAAAAGAATTCTTCTCAAGCATCTGCATCTTCCCCTGCACATCAATTTGATTCGGATCAAGATGATGCTAACCCAACTAATAGCGCGTCTATTTCCACAGAACTGAGAAACATTCTTAAATCCACTATTCCGACACAGGTCTGCACCATTATTCAAGAGGAGATTAAAAAAGTGGTGACTGAGCTTCGCCAGGAAATAACAGCTATTGGCTCAAGAACAACAGATCTAGAGCAAAAAGGAGACGAGGTTTTCCACTTCCAAGAATTTGTGTCTACAGAATTATCTGAACTCCGTAGAGATATGGACTCATTTAAAGACCATCTCAAACACATTGAAAACAGGACCAGGAGGAATAATCTCTGCATTCGGAACATTCCGGAAGCAATAGATGGTGACCTACTACCCAAATATCTGGAGAAATCATTCCTCCACTACCTCCCGGACGCCTCCGCACTAGATGTCCAAACAGATCGAGCTCACAGAGCCCTACGAGCTAAACCTCCCACAAATCAACCACCCAGAGACGTCATTGTTCGTTTTCACTACTATAAATATAAAGAAAAATTTGTCTTGGCCACTCGAGCTGCCACCTCACTTGCTTTTGATTAGAGATGTTCACTGACCCCCCGTGTTTTTGGTTTTGGATCTGGATTAACTTGGTGTTTTGGTTTTGGCAATACCACCCTTGCGTGTTTTGGTTTTGGATCCCTATTTTTTTCTAAAATACCTATTTTTTGCTGAAATCACATAATTTTGCTCTTTTTTTCCCTACATTATTATTAACCTCAATAACACTAATTTTAAGTTATTTGCAGTCAATTTTGACCACCTCGCAGGTCACAATATTATTTTCATACACTTTGAAACAAAGACTGCAGCGACAGAACTTTTTAAAAAATGACAAGGACATGCAGGATGCTGTCTGTGTCCCGAAATATTTAGGGCCATTTTCAGGATTCTGCAACAGCATGTAGGAGAATGCAGCAGCTGCAAGAAGAATTGAATTTAGGGGAAATGTACTTTAGTCCAGCGCAGTGGAGAATACTTTCCGTGTTGTGCAAGGTGCTGAAACCACTCGAAGTAGTCACCTGTGAAGAGAGTCAAGTAATTCCCTTAATTAGACTTTTTGAAAAGAAGAAAGAGAAATTGAAGGTGAAAATGAAACGAAGCAATTCCGCTAAATATGTTGGACTTGTAGATAAAGTACTTTATTCGCTTCACCAGGATCCAAGAGTTATCAACATCATGAAATTGGATCATTACATTTTGGCAACTGTGCTTGATCCTAGGTTTAAGAGCTATGTCTTCTCTTTCTTTCCAACTGACCCAGATCTCAAGAGATGCAATGAGTTCCTGGTTGTCACACGCCGGTCCCATAGTTAGGTGCCGGCGCTGTGACTTTCCCTTTAAGAACCATGAGTCTGCTTGCTTCTGCCTCAGAGACATTACTTTCACAGGTGTTCCTGGCTACTGTGATCTGGACCTCCCCCCGAACCTCATTGGTCCTGGAGCACTATAGTAACCTCCCATAGTTATGGGCTCATTGCCTGTTCTTCGTGTTACTCTGGTTGCATTTGGATCTGGCTGTATAGCTCTCCTTCCGTGTGTCCGTTACCTGCAAGCTGCAAACTCCTCACTGCTGTTCACCTGCAAGCTGCAAACTCCTCATTGCTGTTCACCTGCAAGCTGCAAACTTCTCACTGCTGTTCACCTGCAAGCTGGAACTCCTCTCCGCTATTCATCTGCACACTAAATGAGTACCGTGAGTTGTTGCTAACCTGTGCCTTATCTATTGGTTCAACTTTACTGCTGGCTAAGATCGCTGCATCTCGCTGTTAGAGTTACTATCAAGTTACCCGTCACCTGTAGTTCCACGTCTGACACGGGTTATCCTTACTCTGCTGTTACCTGGTTACTGGACTGTTATTGTGAACTACTTGTTGTGCCGGTGGCTAGTACTTGGGCTCAAGTTACGTGTCTCTGTTCAGTTGCTCCATACTACAGCGAACTTACCATTGCAGTTACAATGAATCCTGCTACCTGTAGTTGCACGCATGTATCAGATACTACTCACGTCTTGGCTACTTCTAGGCAACATTCTACTGCATGTGTCATCCAAGTCCTTGGGTGATGTTTAACGCTTACTGCTCTACTTAATAAGAATCAGTGATTCCAGTACCACCTGCTATGTTGAGTCATCTCTACTCTCGGATCAGCTAAGTTCTATATACTACTCTGTTTGGACTGTAAGCTGTACCAGTGATTCACATTCATCTGCTGTGTGGTTCTCTATTGGATCCTAGTGTTCTTGTTTATCATCTCTGCGTTGAACTGTATATCATCTCATGCTGTTGCCAAGGGTTACCGACTATGAAGTAGCATATGTGAATTGTGTCTGCATTACTACGAATTGCTGTGTATTCATCTCTGCCAATATATATATATATCTATTTCCTTCCTGTTGTACCAACATTCAATACACTATGTTGCAGAACTACTACTTTCTCCTGTGTTATTATTGATGCTTGTAAGCCGTGAACTTATCCTGTGAATATCATTGTATTCTGCCTCCACCATCCTCGATAGTAGAGGCAGGGGATCTGCAAAAAACCTCAGAGTCGTGACACTGGTCAGCAAACTGACAGCTCAAGTGGTACATGACACAATGACGTCTCCTCCTTCAGTTTCACTGGAAACTGCTGCTTGGAAAAAACTTAGCTTTCCAAAGCACCCAGTGGTGATGCAGATAAGTCTGCACAACATTTTGACATTTGGTCTGGTCTAAAAGAATTGCCCAAAAATCGTGACAACTCTTCCATAAAATGAACTACAAATTCCATGAGGAAGGCCAATACCGGCAATTACATAAAAGTACACAGACTTCTGTGGTGGTGGATTCCAGCGGGGATGAATTAGTATTGTTTGAGGATGATGTACACAATGATGAGGGTGAATATGATGACAGTGTAGATTGCAGGTGCTGAGATCTAGCTGAGAGAAGGGAGCTAACTGATGCTGGTATGCCTGGTAATATTTTGGGTAGAATGGCGTGTTGGCAATTTTATATTTTTCTACATTAAACTTTCAACTTTATTAGCGAGGTTTTGTTTTTTTTCTGGTACAAGCTTTTTATTTACATTTTTGTTTCCCTGACTTAAAACCATTATGCACTTGAACATAGGCTTTAGCCCATGAAGTAGAATGATTAGTATCATCATGACTGAGACTGGAGAGTGACAAGGACACTGCCACCCCTCCTGTTTCTGTATGAGCTATGGCACAGTATGACTGGAGACTTTTAATAACACTGCCAGTCCTATTATTTGAATTTGTGCACTAAACACTGCCACCTATTTCTGGGTGACCTATGGCACAGCACAATGTGACTGCAGATTTAGACCAAGACTGCCAGCCCTATTATTTCTATTTCAGCAATGACAATTAGCAGTGGAGCTCTCCTGAATGTCACTGGAGACTTTGAAGTACACTGCTACCCCTCCTCTTTCTAGCTATGATGCTGCCCAAACACACTAGAGACTGCCTAGAACCGTGCTACCCCTTCTGTTTCCCTCTTTGAAATGGAGCTGGATCGCCATGGAGGGCGGTACTTATAGAATCCAAAACTTGCGAGATCCAACGACGTAACAATGACGTTTTGCCTCGTTTTCGATTCCCAGGGCGCGCAAAACTACCGAGCCGGCTCGGCTTGGTACTCGAATCTGCTAAGTTCGAGTGTGTTCAGATCTCGGGGAACCGTTTATGAGCATTTCTAATTTTGATGGGTCTGACCTACTTTGATGGGTCTGACCTCCAAGTTTACCAACATCTGGCCCCCTCTACACTACAGAAGCAGTGAGATCTTGCCCCAATCGCCAAACTGCTGCGAGATCACAAAATTCGCTACCGGTGGGGATTTCCATTCCACCTACTGGTGGGCCACGAAGGTCAGTCCCATAAGATTAAGACACCAGATCAAGGAACCACTTTGCTACGAACTCTAGGAATACCAATACTCTCAACATTGTCAACAAACACTGCTGAGGACCCAAGACCAATAGCCCCCACGGCTTCATGGACACAAGCATGAGAGACACTGATAAAAGTTCCCAAATTTGCTATTACAGGGCCCCACTGCTGTACCCAGCTGATTTGCTTGTGACACCTTGAAAGAATATTTGTGACCGAGTTCACTGTACTTTTGCATGGTCGTGAAGGAACTTGTGCCTCGTTTAGTCCTCAAGGTCTCTCAAGAAAACAAGCATACTTAAATCTCATACATCATACAGTACTGTTGTTACTTCTTGATTGATTTCTCGTTTTTGTTCTTTTATTAACGTTATTAGTATTTTTAGATCCCAAGTTGCCCCATTTTAACAATGATGTACTTCACATTAGCGAACACTTTCAGCCTTGTGACTTCAGAGACAATCTATAACCTATAGTTCTTAATATTTCCAGGATCGCCCCTTTGGTCGCGACACAAACGATCTCTTAGTTCAATCACAAGATTCAAGCTCATCATTTATACTGAGATTACGTTATTTAGCTTCGTTGCTTATATTATCTTACAGTTCTCATTTGCTATTATCTATTGACCTCATTTGTTTATCTGATCTAATGTTCCTTAAATGCATTTCATTGTATTACTTCTTCACTTGTCTCTCCCACTTAAATGTTTCTAAAAGCACACACACGTTTACTTGCTCGCAATGCCTGGGATTTCCCCCCAAGTAAGTGCCCCCACTGCTACACAACCACTCCCCACAGTCCCCAAGTAAGTGCCCCCACTGCTACACAACCACTCCCCACAGTCCCCAAGTAAGTGCCCCCACTGCTACACAACCACTCCCCACAGTCCCCAAGTAAGTGTCCCCACTGCTACACAACCACTCCCCACAGTCCCCAAGTAAGTGCCCCCACTGCTACACAACCACTCCCCACAGTCCCCAAGTAAGTGCCCCCACTGCTACACAACCACTCCTCACAGTCCCCAAGTAAGTGCCCCCACTGCTACACAACCACTCCTCACAGTCCCCAAGTAAGTGCCCCCACTGCTACACAACCACTCCCCACAGTCCCCAAGTAAGTGCCCCCACTGCTACACAACCACTCCTCACAGTCCCCAAGTAAGTGCCCCCACTGCTACACAACCACTCCTCACAGTCCCCAAGTAAGTGCCCCCACTGCTACACAACCACTCCTCACAGTCCCCAAGTAAGTGCCCCCACTGCTACACAACCACTCCCCACAGTCCCCAAGTAAGTGTCCCCACTGCTACACAACCACTCCTCACAGTCCCCAAGTAAGTGCCCCCACTGCTACACAACCACTCCTCACAGTCCCCAAGTAAGTGCCCCCACTGCTACACAACCACTCCCCACAGTCCCCAAGTAAGTGCCCCTACTGCTACACAACCACTCCCCACAGTCCCCAAGTAAGTGCCCCCACTGCTACACAACCACTCCCCACAGTCCCCAAGTAAGTGCCCCCACTGCTACACAACCACTCCCCACAGTCCCCAAGTAAGTGCCCCCACTGCTACACAACCACTCCCCACAGTCCCCAAGTAAGTGTCCCCACTGCTACACAACCACTCCCCACAGTCCCCAAGTAAGTGCCCCCACTGCTACACAACCACTCCCCACAGTCCCCAAGTAAGTGCCCCCACTGCTACACAACCACTCCTCACAGTCCCCAAGTAAGTGCCCCCACTGCTACACAACCACTCCTCACAGTCCCCAAGTAAGTGCCCCCACTGCTACACAACCACTCCCCACAGTCCCCAAGTAAGTGCCCCCACTGCTACACAACCACTCCTCACAGTCCCCAAGTAAGTGCCCCCACTGCTACACAACCACTCCTCACAGTCCCCAAGTAAGTGCCCCCACTGCTACACAACCACTCCTCACAGTCCCCAAGTAAGTGCCCCCACTGCTACACAACCACTCCTCAAGGTCCCCAAGTAAGTGCCCCTACTGCTACACAACCACTCCTCACAGTCCCCAAGTAAGTGCCCCCACTGCTACACAACCACTCCTCACAGTCCCCAAGTAAGTGCCCCTACTGCTACACAACCACTCCCCACAGTCCCCAAGTAAGTGCCCCCACTGCTACACAACCACTCCTCACAGTCCCCAAGTGCACAGGATGTACTGGTTTCCACTTTCAGAAGACATGCCTTGCCAGTCAAGCTGTCTTCTCCCCTTTCTCTTCACTTTCATCCCCCCAATAACCCCTCCCTCCCCCTCCCTGTCCTTTTTCGCCTCGGCCTGGCACCTTGCTACTCCTTTTATATTACCGTAAATTATCTTGTTTTAACTTCCACAGCTATCAACCATGATTCTCTCAGTTCTAACCATAAATGTTAGCGGTCTTAACACTCTGCAAAAACATACTTTATTGTTCCAGTACTTGAAATGTCATTCTCCACAGATTTTAATGTTACAAGAAACGCACTTTCAGCATACTCACCCAAACCTGCAATGTAAAAACTACCCCAAGGTATACTACTCTACATCTTATCAAAAGGTAATGCGTACAGCTATCCTACGCCACTATACTCTCCCACTAACAATTGACTTATCTTATACAGATCCTCAAGGATGATTTATCATTCTATCTGGTTCCCTCCTTTACACATCAATCACCCAAGCTACACTGTACACTCCCACTAATTTTCAAAACACCTTTTTCACTCAATTCTTTGCCAGACTCTCACGAATTGGGATTGGAAGGGTAAAATATAGGAGGCGACTTTAATACCATCTTAAATAAATGACTAGACCATTCACATCCAACACTATGAGATAGTCAAATGGCTCCTGAAAGCTTCAAGCTACAATATTTGCTCACTCAAGCTAACCTCTACCGATGAAGATTAAATGACCATTTATTTCTAAAAAAAGACAATATTAGTACGAAACGACAGGCCATACTTGACTTTCAAACAGACAATGACCAAGACGATACTACTGCCACTATTAGATGGGGAGCCTATAAGGCTACCATTAGAGGTTGCCTGATTAGCTTAGCCTCTCATGAGAAAAAATTACATGAACAAGAGGTTATTGACCTAGAAACCCAAATACAAATCCTAACTAAACATAAAAAATAACCCAAACGTAAAACTTATCTTAAACTTCTGGCTCTGTGGGAACAGCTTGGCAAGTTACTAGCCTCTAAGCCGGCCAAGACTTTTCAATGGCTTCAACAACGTTACTACGATAAAGGGGACGAAGTGGACACATTACTTGCTCGTAGGCTTCAAAACAAACAGACCCGCAATTGTGTCCATCAAAGATCAGGCACAACAATCACTATATGACCCCCAGGCTACAGCTAATAGATTCCACGGCTACTACAATCTGCTATATAATCTTCCTCCACCGACAGACCCCCCAGAAACTCTTTACACCCAAATACGTTACTTTCTCTATACCTGCTCCCTTCCCAGCCTTACTGAAGCACAGCTATCAATCTTAAATACTGAAATCAAGACAAAGGAGATCAAAATGACCATTAAAACCCTTAGAAACTCAGCAGCTCCAGGCCCGGATGGCCTTATGGCACTATACTACAAGAAATTTGCCTATGACCTTGTACCTATGCTTCTCTCGCTTTTTGATGCAATTTTAAGTGGAAAAAAAGTTTGAGAGAGACACCACTAGAGCGGACGTTATTGTTATAGCCAAAGAGGGACGGGAACCTAGTCACTGTGAGAGTTACCGACTTATTTCACTATTAAACGTGGACTTAAAGCGATTTGCGAAATTACTTGTGAACAGACTAGCCCGAGTAATCCCCGCCCTGGTCCACCCAAGACCAAGTAGGTTTTATCCCCGCTCGACAGGGAGCTGACAACACTAGATGAGCCATTGATCTAATTGAGATAGCAAACCGGGCTCAAGTTCCAGCTCTGGTGGTGTCTCTTGATACAGAAAATGCGTTTGACAGGGTCTCGTTGACTTTTATGAGAGCTACTCTTGCTGCAATGGGATTTAGAGGTCGTCTTTATGCAGGCTAGCATCCCTTTATTAGAATCACTCAGCTACGGTCTTAGCCAACGGTGCCGCGTCGTCTCCGTTTCTTATGGTATCCGACAAGGCTGCCCACTCTCCCCTTTGCTATTTGCTCTCACAATGGAACCACTGGCGTTCTGTGTTCGCAACAACTTGACGATCTCTGAAAGTCAAGCGGGGACGACCGACTACAAGATTTCTATGTATGCAGATGATCTACTTCTTACAATTACCAACCCCCTTGCCGTCCTTCCATCTCTTCAAAGAGAACTCAGCTAATATGGTGCAGTATCTAATTTCAAGATCAATGTGGACAAATCGGAAATTCTCCCTCTCAATCTACCTTCTCCCCTGTTAGATACCCTGAAGCATCAATCAAATTTCCGATGGCAGCTGGACAAGCGTAAATAGTTGAGGATCTATCTAACGGGTCATTATAACCAACTATACGCAGTCAATTTTCCTCGACTCTTGGACTCACTTAACGTGACCTTGAGAAGTGGGATGGACTGTATATTTCCTGGCTCGGCCGCATAACAGCGGTAAAAATGAATTTTGTCACAAATCCTCTATTTGTTTCAGACCCTACCTAACCGAGTACCCTCCCCTTGTGCTTCAGACCCTGCAGAAGCAAATTGCCAGATTTGTTTGGGCAGGCAGATGACCCAGTGTGCGAGCTTGTACGCTGTACCGGCGGAACTCAGGAGGATGATTAGGCATTCAAAACATCTCCAAATACTGTATGGCCGCACATCTGACTCAATTAGTCCTATATCACTCCCCATCTTCCACAAACTTTCGGGTTGACATTGAGGCCAATCTCCTACACTTACTTTCGCCCTACACACTACTGTGGATATCAATCAAACATAGACCGCCACTCTCTCTACTCCCACCCACCACTCCTTTCTCTCTCCAGATATGGGATTACAGTACCGTACAGGTCTCTTATTGACATAGCACATATGCGGCTATTCCCTGAATTTGCAGACTTACAACGACGATATGACATTCCTCATGACCATTTCTACCAGTATCTTCAATTAAGACACCTATACGAATCAATTCCAGCATTCAAGCTTATATACCAACTTACACCTTTAGAAACTTTTTGCCGAAATAAGTCCCTCCCTTAATTTCCACTTTGTACAATATCTTGGTGGCATTTTGTCAACCTGTCAAAGACCGCTATGAACTAAAATGGGAAGAAGACCTTAATGTGGAACTGGGGGTGGATGAGTGGGATAAGATCAGGACACGAGTCGCCATGACCTCTAACTGTGCACGAACTAAAGAGAATTCATATAAGCTCCTATACAGATGGTATTCGGTTCCCACACACCTAAAAGCCATATATCCTGATCACTCTAACCTGTGCTGGAGATCATGTGGACAAGAGGGCTCATTTCATCATATTTGGTGGTCCTGCCCCAGGGTTGTGGGATTCTGGCAGAGAATTCACAGTCTAATCTATAGAGTTACCTCAATACAACCCCCCTCCCCCTGCCCCTCCTACTCTTTACTACACAGACCCATACCAGATACTAATAAATACACAATGGCACTTGTGGGCCATATACTCAAAGCAGCCAAATGTGCAATAGCGGGAAGCTGGAAACAACCAGATCCCTCTGCACTACCTGTGATTAATAGAATATGACAGACCTACAGTTGTCAACACATTACAAGAATTATCATCAACTTTCGAACAATCTGGAACCCTTGGCTATCCTCCTATGGAGCAGACCAACCAAGATCCGATTAGCACTGAAGCTGACGATTATAATATCAGTTACACACCGCATGCTGAGAACTTATTGTACACCTAGATGCCAGGCCAGACGCCTTTCTTCCTTTCCCCTCTTTACATGCTAACACTCTCTTTTCCTCTCCTCTCCCCTTCCTCTCTCCTCTTACTGAGACGTCCTCCATCGCTCCCCTTACTGTCCCCTGCTTTTCTTTTCCTTGTCTCTACTTTTATTGTTCTTTTTCTTATTGATCTTCTTAATCACATTATACTTTTTGTTTGATCAAAGTAATCTGTATACTGTTTAAAAGTTGAAAAATTCCCTAATAAAATATGTTTTTTTTAAAAATCCCTAATACCTGGTACCAGACAAGGTTCCTCAGCTGTGTAGAAAGGATGGATGGCTCCTCTGTGGCAGAATCTCTTTGCATGTGATGCCAATCCAGAACCCCACTGCAATGTCTGCCCACTCTCTGTTAAACAAACAAACTCATGAAAGTGGACTTGTGACTGCAGTCTGCAGGTATACCACAAATATAATATATTTCAGATTGCATAATTACATATACGTACACATTTGAATGTCTGCCCTATTTCAAATGTTGGTATCCCACCTATTTGGCAAATGGAGGGGTGAGTGCATGATCAAGACTGATCACAAAAAAAGAAATAATATGGGCATCCTGGTCTAAAAGAAGTACTCCCTTCTTCCAAACAAGAATCCCTCTTTTTAAAAGAAATGTGTGTGTGTGAGAGAGGGGGTGACAGGATCATTGATACCTCCCCTTCCAGTTAAGAACATTTGTTCATTGAAAAAAATATTTATTACAATGGAATAAAGGGATAACCAATTTGAAAAAGGCCACATTATTGGAGGAAAGAAAATGGGAGGCACTTTTCTGCAGCTGTGCAATCTGCTGAGTGTGAGTATCGGCAGGGAACTACACAGTTATACTGCCCTGCAAGTGAATAGAATTTTGCCTGATGTACTAGTTATAATGCAAAATGTAGAGATACAGCTATGGGAAATTTGGTGGTGTGATTTATATCCATCAGCTGTGGCACCAACCTCCACCATCTAAGTGTAATGCTTGTGAAATGTCACCAGAACCACCCCACCCATACTGGAAGGTAGCCATCTATGCAAGGCAGAAATAAGCTAATGGGTCTTTCTGCATGGTCTGCCGTCTCAGTCTGGGTCTTGTAATCTGACATATGACAAAGGATGTCAAAATCTCTAGAACAAGATCACTTTATTTAGGCTTATACATCCTGGTACAGACAATGGGTGCTTTGCTTGTAACCCGTTTAGTAAAACGGCCAAACACCTAAAATACTAATTACTTTTTGAAAAAAAGGTAACACTCACAAATATATATATGAATGATTCAGCCCCATATAACGAATGAAAGAGTTCAACAGATTACATTAAGGTTATATGTACAGCATGTGATAGAGAGCCAGCGACATTTACACACATGGTAGCACAGTGGCTCAGTGGTTAGCACTTCTGCCTCACAGCACTGGCGTCATGAGTTCAATTCCCAACCATGGCCTTGTCTATGTGGAGTTTGTACGCTCTCTCCGTGCTTCCGTGGGCTTTCGCCCATACTCCAATGTTAATTGGCTGCTGACAAAATTAAAACTAGTGTGTGTTAGGAATTTAGACTGTAAGCTCCAATGAGGCAGGAACTGATGTAAATGATAAATATTCTCTGTGCAGAAATCTTGTAATAAAAAAGGGACAAAGAGGACATAAAAGGGGTGCAATAAAAACACCAAGATATATTATTTGTTCTATATCAGTTTACTAATATTTTTTGCTCATTGCTATCTGCTGAAACTTCTTAAACTGGTGAAGAGGGATGTGCCAGCCCCTACCTTCTTAGCTCAGGAATATTAGAAATTTTGCAAACACAAGAGGGGAAAGGAAAGAGCTGTAAAAACCAATTGTTCACAAAACAACCATCACAGATGTTAGTAGTCCACATACATTCTGACCTGTAAGAGCAAGGGAGTGTCTTAAACCAGCCGTGATGTCCACAACCTTCTCCTTGACATTCTAGAAATAAAAGGCCAGAATGAGAACTTTTTCCATAGCCATCAAAAAAATGAGAGCATCACTCAAACATAATCACAGACTAAATATGTATTGTCTCTGATAATTAGAATTGAATGGCAAATCAAGCAAAGCAATAACCTAATATGTTGGATGCCTTCTTGGTCTTTCTGGAAGGAGATCATCTCTAGATTGTAAGCTCTCATTAGCAGGGCCCTATCTCCTCAGGTTATCCTGCATTTCCTATCCTATCTAACGAAGACACCCATGAAAGCAACTCCCATCTGGTCTACTAGTTGCGTCTCCAGAATTTCCGGTCCTGCCTACTCAGCTCTTCCTCCTGGTCACTGGTAAGCTTCTTGCTGACCTGCACTCTGTCACCTGCCACGTCCCTGTACTATGCAACTCAATTTACTGGTAACTCTTCTGACTTTCCAACTTTGTCATATGCATTGTACCATAAATGCGTTATGTATGTAGTATGTACCAAGTGCTATGTTTACTGTTTGTTCCTTGTGTTTGCTCTCCGGCACTGCAGATCCTTGTGACGGAAAGGACAGAACCATTTTGCTTCTGAAAGTTACGGACTTTGAAGTCTCGGCTGCTGTCAGTGTGTTACTGTATGTGTGTTACTGTATGTGTGTTACTGTATGTGTGTTACTGTATGTGTGTTACTGTATGTGTGTTACTGTATGTGTGTTACTGTATGTGTGTTACTGGTCATCACAGAGATTGTGTGATATTGTATGTGTGTTACTGGTCATCACTGAGGATGTGTGTTATTGAATGTGTGTTACTGTATGTGTGTTACTGGTCATCACAGAGATTGTGTGTTACTGTATGTGTGTTACTGGTCATCACTGAGGATGTGTGCTATTATATGTGTGTTACTGTATGTGTGTTACTGGTCATCACAGAGATTGTGTGATACTGTATGTGTGTTACTGGTCATCACAGAGATTGTGTGATATTGTATGTGTGTTACTGGTCATCACTGAGGATGTGTGCTATTGAATGTGTGTTACTGTATGTGTGTTACTGGTCACACAGAGATTGTGTGATAGTGTATGTGTATTACTGGTCATCACTGAGGATATGTGTTATTATATGTGTGTTACTGTATGTGTGTTACTGTATGTGTGTTACTGTATGTGTGTTACTGGTCATCACTGAGGATGTGTGATAGTGTATGTGTGTTACTGGTCATCACAGAGATTGTGTGATAGTGTATGTGTGTTACTGGTCATCACTGAGGATGTGTGATAGTGTATGTGTGTTACTGGTCATCACAGAGATTGTGTGATAGTGTATGTGTGTTACTGGTCATCACTGAGGATGTGTGTTATTATATGTGTGTTACTGTATGTGTGTTACTGGTCATCACAGAGATTGTGTGATAGTGTATGTGTGTTACTGGTCATCACTGAGGATGTGTGATAGTGTATGTGTGTTACTGGTCATCACAGAGATTGTGTGATAGTGTATGTGTGTTACTGGTCATCACAGAGATTGTGTGATATTGTATGTGTGTTACTGGTCATCACTGAGGATGTGTGATAGTGTATGTGTGTTACTGGTCATCACAGAGATTGTGTGATAGTGTATGTGTGTTACTGGTCATCACAGAGATTGTGTGATAGTGTATGTGTGTTACTGGTCATCACAGAGATTGTGTGATATTGTATGTGTATTACTGGTCATCACTGAGGATGTGTGCTATTGAATGTGTGTTACTGTACGTGTGTTACTGGTCATCACAGAGATTGTGTGATATTGTATGTGTGTTACTGTATGTGTGATATTGTATGTGTGTTACTGGTCATCACAGAGATTGTGTGATATTGTATGTGTGTTACTGGTCATCACAGAGATTGTGTGATATTGTATGTGTGTTACTGGTCATCACTGAGGATGTGTGTTATTGAATGTGTGTTACTGTATGTGTGTTACTGGTCACACAGAGATTGTGTGATATTTTATGTGTGTTACTGGTCATCACTGAGGATGTGTGTTATTGTATGTGTGTTACTGTATGTGTGTTACTGGTCACACAGAGATTGTGTGATAGTGTATGTGTATTACTGGTCATCACTGAGGATATGTGTTATTATATGTGTGTTACTGTACGTGTGTTAATGGTCACACAGAGATTGTGTGATATTTTATGTGTGTTACTGGTCATCACTGAGGATGTGTGTTATTGTATGTGTGTTACGGAACGCTGAAGGCAGGAATAGAACAGTGAGAGGCCGGCAGTCAGTGACGTCACTGACTGACGACAGGGGTCCAGAATGGACGTCCCATTGCCTAGCATCGGGACGCGCTACTGCACATGCCACTGGGAGCGAACAGACGGACGGGGGAAGCAGCGTCCCTGTTGACAACAGGGCTTCACTGGCCGGAAACAACAGTCAGCCGACCCCACTCTATGGACACGATGCGGGGAGGGTGCCTGACACCTCCCTAATATACCCACAACAAAGCTGCCCTAGTACACTAAGTAAGAGATTTGTCACTTGGCCAAGACAATTATGCCCACACCAAGGGCAAACGCAGGATTTGTAGAGAGGGGGTTTCCATGCAACACTGCCAGTGGGTGTGACCAGCATGCATGGGGGCGTGGCTATAATTTTAGACAGTGCTTGGCTGCTCTCCAACTCTACCTATCTCCATAATATACATGGGCAATGCTGCGTGCACTACTGGGTAGGTGCACACAGCTCTCCCTTTGCGAGCAGAGCCGAGGGAAGCGGGACATACCTCCCACCTGTCCCTACAGTCAGGACAAAGTCCTAACTGAGTGTGTCAGAACAGTTGTCAGACTGTCCTGCTCTCTCCTACCTGTTCTTGCTGCTTTCACTACTTGTTGCTGCTGTTCGTGTCCTAAGCTCAGTTACTGCTTGTCTGGATCCTGGAACGTTGGGTCCCTGTTTGGAAAAAGGACTGGTACCCAATATAGAAATCTCAGCAATGTGTAAACATAAGTAGGCCTCCCTCCCCCAAAGCAGCCCGATATTAAATCAAAAGCACCCATGTTTAATAATTAGGCCTCCCAGCAACCAACCCGGACAGTAAATTAATATCATTCACCTTTCATAAAAAGATCCATTTCCTCCCAAACAACCCCAACATTAAATTAATAGTATGTGTACCATATTCTGCCAATGATCGTCTGTAGTGTTGGAGCATGGGGTTGCTTCCAATCAGTGGCAATATGGCATAGTGCAACAAAGACTATGTGCCTAAACATTTTCATATGGTGGTTAGTGGCAAACGGAATTCCAAGAAGGGGGAAGTACCTAGGGTAAAAGGGGATGTCAATTTGTAATAATTGTGATGCAAAGTTCCAGCCTGAATGGGGCGAGTTTAGGGCAATGCCACCATATATGGAGGAAGGAACCCTCCATCACACATAATCTCCCGCAAGTGCTGGAGGAGTCCGGGAAGATCTTATGTAATTTGGTTGGCACCAAATACCAACGATACAAGAGCTTATATGCGGTTTCTTTTAATTTTACGCAAACTGAACTGAAAGCTGCATTAGTTTTTATTTCCTCCTGTCTTCATTATCTAGGGGTCTATCCAGGTCTTCCTTCCAGGCTCGTTCATGTGTCTCCGTCGTCCGCTTCAGGAATTCTGAGCTCCAAATACAGAAGGGATATGAGACCTTTAGTAGAGGACCGTCAAAAGGAAAGTGACTCAAAAAAGGGCAATGGCCTAACACCTAGATTTAATTTATTAGTGGAATGGAAGTCCCTTAACTGTAGGAATTGAAAGAAATGTGTGTTGGGAATATTATAGTATATTTTTAAGACATCAAAAGAGGAGAAGGAGCTGTCTTTGGTGATGTCAACAAGATAGCGTACACCTTCCTGTTTCCAAGGTTCAAAAGAGGACAAAATACAGCCTGGTGGAAATTTAGGATTATCAAAGAGCGGAATGATTGGGACTGAGTGAATGCAAGATTTAAGCTAGCTCCTGTTCCTAGCCCAGAGGGATAGCGAGTGAGCTACAACCGGGTGATGAATGGCATAGTGCGGGTGGCTAGGACGAGGGAGCCACAGGAGAGAGGAGATAGAGGAAATACCCAGGCTTTCAGTTTCGATGGAAACCCAAACTCTGGAGGGGCCAGGAGCGTTCCATAAAACACATTGGGCAAGTTGTGCCTCTAAGAAATAATGTTTAAAATTGGGGTCCCCCAAGCCTCCACCCCATGCCAATCTATGTAGAAGCCAAACTCTGCGGCGTGTCTTGCCCCACATGAATTGTGATGTGTAGTGTTGCAAAAATTTCAAAAGATATGGAGGGATATATATAGGCATGGCTTAAAAAACAAAGAAATCTGGGTAAAATGTTAATTTTAATCAAGTTTATGGGGCGTATTCAATTGTTGCTCCGGGCGCCGCCGGAACGAGCGCGTTAAAACTATTACCGTTTATACGGTAATATTGCACGTAATTACCGTTCATACGGTAATTTACTCGCTCAATTTCAGCTCGCTGCTAAGGGAGCTGCGAGCTGAAATTGAGCGAGTAATTACCGTATACACGGTAATAGTTTTAACGCGCTCGTTCCGGCGGCGCCCGGAGCAACAATTGAATACCCCCCTTTGCGTCCTATCCTGGAGATGAAATGTTGGCAACAGGTTTCTAGATCGGATTTGACCTGGGTTAGTAATTTAGGATAATTAGCTTGAAGGATAAAAAACTGGCTATGTTGCTTAGTAAAGTGGAATCTTAAATATTTCATCCTTTTTGATGCCATTTGAAGGGGAATTGTTGGGTGAGGGTTGAACTAGTTTCGTCCGTCAGGTAAAAGTCAAGAAATTCTGTCTTTTGTGGATTTATTTTATAGCCTGATATACGACCATAGGTGTTAATATCTGCAAGAAGGGGGGGCAAAGAAACAAAGGGGTCTGAATGAGTCAGGAGGACATCGTCAGCGTATAGGGAGATTTTATGATGGGATTTTCCTCCTTTAATCACGTGGATAGCATTATTGTAAATAATTTTTTTGCAGCTAATGGTTCGATTAACAGGGCAAAAATTAAGGGCGAGAGACAGTAGCCTTGTCGTGTCCCGTTACAAATTGAGAAGGGAGAAGAAGCGATTCCTTTGGCCACCACCACTGCTCTAGGTGATTTACATAAAGCTAATAGACTATCTAAAAATTTACCAGTAAACCCCATTGACCCCAAGACTCTAGACATGAATTTCCAGGAAATGCGATCAAACTCTTTTTCAGCATCCAGCGCCATGATCAGTGATGGTTGTCTACCGGAGTGAATAGAGTGCACGAGGTCAACTACCCGCCTGGTGTTGTCTAAGGCCCGACGGCCCGGTATAAACCCGGCCTGATCCGGTTGGACCAGGGAGGGGAGGAGTGTATTCAATCGATTGCCCAAAATTTTTGCATAAATCTGAAGGTCTACATTTAGTAATGACATAGGTCTATAATTGGAGCAGTAAGTAGGGTCTCTATCTGGTTTGGGTATGACGGTGGCTAGGGTCGTCGCATCATCAAACAAGGAGCCAGTCAGGATTTTATTTAAAAAATCTGTCATGTGAGAAGTAAGAACTTTTTGTAATATTGGGGCGTGAGACCACCAGGACCTGGGGTAGAGGACAACTTCAGTGATTTAATAGCCGATATCGTCTCTGTGTAATGTTTGTAATCAAGAAGGTGCGGTCTGTGTATAAAAGGGATGGTAACGGGAGAGAGGATAAAAATGAATTGATCTCCTCTTCAAGAGAATCGGCAGAGGCTGGAGCATCAGGGAGATTGTACAATGCTTTCTAATAGTCATGAAATTCTTGAGCGATTTGCACTGGGTCATACACTAGCTGAGCATTGTGTGTGTTTTAGATGTCATGAAGAAGAGAGCCCCGGGTAGGGCCATTCGTAACATACACCACAATGGTCTCTTCCTGACATTGTCTAGTATTCACATGTTTTACCATAAAACTATTTCATTCTGGCTCTAGGATCTCCTAGAACGTGACCAAGGTATGTGATAACAACTGTATGTCTTCATTGTTGTAAAGAAGGGAACCTACTTTCCATTCTTATGTTACTGATTGTGAAGTTTTACAATGTTTACTTGTTCTGCGATATCTTTACTATTCTACATAAGCATCCGCGGCCTAAGTATTGTAAAAGCATATTTAATTATGTGGTTCACACTGTCATTTCCGTACAAATGAATGAACAAACACTTCAATAAAAATGAAGTTTAAAAGAAGAGAAAACAAAGACAATTGAAATATTCTTTACTTCACTTTGTGGAATGTCACCAAGAATTCCTCATTTGGTAACGTGACTTTAGGGTTCACAAGATGATTTTGGATAATTTCTGTACACTACAATCATTGCGATGCGATTAATATGCAACGTAACCCTTTGATATGTATCCAACGCTCTGAGGCTACTCTTACTCTATTCTGTTACTACCTCTATGGCAAGCTCTTCCTCCTTTACTGTAGAATCTGTACTGCAAGAGGTGGCATATACACATATTACATGTTACAGTGCAGTACATACCTGAACTGGCTTAGGTACAGAACTTGACTTTTGCCGAGTAACTCCTAGCTGACCAAATGCATTGGATCCACAAGATAACAAATGACCATTTTCTGGAAGATTAAAAAAAAAATCTTGATAAAATCCATGGTAACAGCTAGCAAACCCAACATACACACACACACAACCACACACACACTATTATATATATATATATCAGGTCATTAATCACAATGAGAAGTAGAGTTAGGCTTTGTAATATATAATTGGGTATTAAAATAAAGTTGATAGCTGTAGCACCCAGCGTAAGTCATTTTTGAGTGAAGTCTGCAGGTGGGAGAAGTGTGAGCAGATACTGTAAGGCAGATAGTATAAGATGAGGGATTGTGGAGGAGATGGATAGGACAGGTTAGAAGAGAAGTTTTAAAGCCGTGCATGGAATGAAGTTGAGTCTGGAAGAGAGGAGCACGGAGGGGGCTAGGACAGTATTAACGGGTGAGGAATATAGGTGAGACGTGGAGGGAACAGCACTTTGGTTTAATTCCGAAGTTTATGGAAAACTAATGAAGGTTGTCACATTTCCGTTGACCATGTACGTTTTATCCCCATATAGAGGGTCTGCCCTAGAACACATTATGACTGTGTATTCAGTATGTGTGTTTTCATTCCCATAGTATGCCTGTGCTCACCCCATACTGTGTTTGAATATTAGCTTTAAGATAGGTGCTATAGGAGATTGTGTTATTATCTATTACACTGTAGGTGAGGTATTCCTGTTAGTCTGAGGGCTTCCTATTGTTTACTTATGCCAACAGAGTAAGTCTATGTGTATTCTAGGTCTGCAGAAACAAAACATCAATAATTATATTATCAGGTAGACCAGACTATTGTTTAACAGAAATTATCTTTGATTACCTAAACATCAGGAGATCTAGCTCAGGGTAGTGTCTCCTCCTCTGTAAAAATCTAGTCAGGTAAGTGTTATGTTTACAACACAATGGAGTGAATAGTCACCTTTACATTATGCTGTTACCATATATATAGATTGTGTATATTTGGCCCTGTATTTGCATTGCTAGTTAACCACATGTCACACCCCTACAGCCGGAGGCTATTCTGTGGGTGTAAGATAGAGCAGTGTCAGGGGGGTGATGGAGGAAAGATCAGGCTGATGTAGGAGGTAATGGTTCCTGCCAGCTGATGGAGGACGGAGATCAGGGGAAGGACTGCGAGGACCCCTGTTCCTCTTCCTCTGGATAAGTTACCCCAGGTCTTGTGAATCTGTGTGCTCACCAAAAGCGAGGTGACAGTGAAGCCGGACCACTGCCCTGCTGGCAGTCACTGGGGCTTCGTACTCCCAGGAAAGTGTAAGCCTATAGTCGGATTTCCCAAGGTGGCCATAATAGGATCAGTATTGTATCGTATGGACTACTCTCGTGTCCATTGTGCACACCTGTAATTGTTACTCCTGTATATATATTTGTTTTGTGCCTGCTGTTGCTGTTTCATTAATGAAAGCTACCATTGGTTAAGTTGGATATCTGCCTGGGTGTAAGTATTTACCTACGTACAGGGGAACTAGGTAAGCTGTTCAGCCTTGGTAGACACCGTCCCCTCACAAACGGTATGGCAGAGAAGCAGCAGGTGAAGCAAGTCTTGCAGCAGATTGGGTAGCCCTTTTAATGTAAGCGCTTTGCAGACAATTTATCAATGTATATTTATGTAATTTACACAATAAGATTTCCTACTACTGGCTTAGCACCAGAGCTCACATACATAATAAAAAACAATTGTATTAATCATAAAACACTTATGAGCTGTAAGATACACTATGCTTTAGTAAACATCAAAAGTGATGACAATTCCTAAATAAAGATCAATCTTTACAACATTAAACAAAGTAACTAACAAATTAAGACTAATGAGTCATCTACTCAATTCTTGTGATTCTCATTTCTATATAGCACCTTTTCACATATCATACTTTATTCTAGATATTGGAACCTGGACACAATATATATCCTATAGGGAGTCTACTTTGTGGCTTTGTTAATAAAATCTTTGTTGGAGCCAAGTGAATCTGGTTCTAATACAAACCTGATTTCTTACATTCTGGGAACAAGGGCAACCTTAAATGTTATATAGGACATACATTAAATACCTGTTAAGATAATGGAGAAGTCCCAGCCACACGAAATCTTAGCCACACGTATGTCCAAAATGGCAGAACACAAACTGAAACATTGTATATCCTCACAGTGACCCAGGCCCAATTGTCCATTTTTGTTTTGACCACATACATATAATTGTCCTGAATCTACGAGACAGAAAGAAGTATTTAGAATGTTGTCATTCTATCATCACTATATAACGTGCATAGTCCCACATATTTAGTCATGCTGACTGTAACAGGTAATGCAATCTGCAGTACACCCAGTAGGTGGCAGCAGCTGACATTGTCAGACTATCTGCAGGTATATGGATTATTTTTTTTTTTATTATTATTATTGTTTATTTATAAGGCTCCACAAAAAGTCGGCTGCAGCGTACATAGAGGATACAAGTAAAACAGTACAAGGCAAACACAGGACATTATAACAAAGGAAAAAACAGTGCACTACAAAATAGGCAAATCAGTAGTATAGCGAGGAGTGTGGTTAACTGCGCTCCTTAGTAGGCAATGTTAAAGCTGCCAGAGGGAAAGTATAGGTGACGCTATTCCTATACAGGGTAGACAATGGAAAGAAAAACCTAGGCGCTAAATAGAGGGGTACCTCTAAATGTATGTGAGTAAATGGAGAGGTGTGTACATGTGGCAGTACTAGCGCCTTCTTTACTTAATGCAAACACAGGAAATGTGATTCACAGCCTAGGCTGTGTATGTTACCTTGTGTACCATATGGTGCATTACATTGTATTGTTTTATTCTGGCCAGAATCACATTTCCTGTGTTTGCATTAAGTAAAGAAGGCGCTAGTACTGCCACATGTGCACACCTCTCCATTTACTCACATACATTTAGAGGTACCCCTCAAATCAGTAGTATAAATAGCAAACAAACAGACAAACCAGTCAGGGCATAGTCCTTTACGCTTAGAGGTGGGGAGCAAATTAGCACAATCTGAGCCTGTATCCAGGAGTGTCGGTGCAGAACACTGGATCAGAGCCACAGGTTGAGGATAGGAGGCAAGAAGCAGGTGAGCTGGTGGCTTAAATAATGAAAGGAGGACAAGAAGGAAGAGGGCCCTGTTCATGGGAGCACACAATCTAGGGGTGAGAGGTAGACAAACAGGGCGACAAAGAAGGAATAGCGCAGTGTGAAGGGGGGAGTAGTTGTTGGGTTAGGAGCAGAACTGATGGGGTTTGATACAAATAAGCAGATCTTCTGAGACTTATGGAGACAGGGGCAATGAAAACCACCTGCTGGCACACAGAGGAGTACTTGGTGAGGATTGAGGCTGAAAATCATTTTGTGTCACACTGCAACAGATGTGGAAAGGTTTAGGGCTAATGCATAGCTGCCTACTCTCTTGGAAAGTTCGTGAGACTTCCAAAATTCTGGGAACTCTCCCGGGAGATCAGAGCAACCTCCCGCATCCCGCCACTTCCTTAGTGAAGTGGATGGGCGACAGGCTTTAGTGTCACGATTCACAGATAGGGGAGATCTGAATTGTAAGCAGGTATGGGCTAATGTTAGAGGTATCAGTCCCATAGAGGGTAGATGTAATAAATAAATAACCTGAATAAAACCCTCTTCAAATGATTTTATATATGTGGAAGATAAACACCGTCATATAAGAGCAAGGGGGAAGGAGCCATTGACCGCAGGCTGATGGATAAGTCGTTTACAGTTTGTGTTTATGAGGAAGCAGAAACAATATCACAATGTTATTAGAAATCCACGGTCATGAGGATAGTTACAATGTGTCACACAAACACCTACTACACCCAGATTACAAACCCACTGGTGATCATCTCTACAATAAGTAATAATTACAGCTGCTCTTGTTGATTCCATACAGTTATCTTTTTTACGTGAATATATATTTAGAATACGCATAATATTTTTGTTGGGAGTTTGGGAGACAGAAGAAATTATTGTTATGTCTTACACTGGTCTGTGCTCCTCCACCTTAACATTGAGACAATAATGATAAATACTAATTTCATTAAACTGTGAATACAGAATAAAAAGCATCAGTATCCCAGGTCAGATTAAACTACAATTAATGGTAACTACCTCATCTAACGGATATTTGCAGAAGGAATGCATTTAAAATATTTACTTATTGCTTTGCATATTATCACTTATATAGATTATTTTTAAAAATGTAAGATATTTGCATGTAAATCCCTGTGACACATGAATATAAGGAGTGTACCAGTCACTGCAGCAGAATGAGAACCTCCACCACCGATGCTCCTTATGATGGATCGCTGGCTTGGGAAGCCTGGTACATGTTCTGGGGACAGGACATCATCACTGCTCCCTACTCCTAGCTGACCACAGCTGTTTGAGCCCTGAAAGATATAATCACAAATCCACAACTCATCTGTTGTAATCAGCAATCATCAACTAGAAGACAAATAAGCTGGTCACAGTCATTAGAGAAATCACTAATATATATATATATATATATATATATATATACACACACACATACACATATATATACACACACACATACACATATATATACACACACACATACACATATATATACACACACACACACACATATATATATATATATACACACACACACACATACATACATATATACACACATACACATATATATATACACACACACACATATATATATATATACACACACACACACACACATACATACACACATACACATATATATACACACACACACACACACACATATATATATATACACACACACACACATACATATATACACACATACATACATATATATATATATATATATATATATACACACACACATACATATATATACACTCACACATACATATATATACACATACACACATATACATATATACACACATACATACATAAAACCCAATCACCCAGAAATAAATCCTGGACACAGAATTATTTTCAGAAACTGCAGAAATAACATGGAAATGTCCACCAATATTATTTACTATTTTATTAGACATAAACAATGACTTACCAGCAAGCACTTCCAGTAAAACACGTTAACGATTACACTAACATACTGTCCAGCAATGAACACGTTAATGATTACTAACATACTGTCCAGCAATGAACACGTTAATGATTACTAACACACTGTCCAGCAATGAACACGTTAATGATTACTAACATACTGTCCAGCAATGAACACGTTAATGATTACTAACACACTGTCCAGCAATGAACACGTTAATGATTACTAACATACTGTCCAGCAATGAACACGTTAATGATTACTAACATACTGTCCAGCAATGAACACGTTAATGATTACTAACACACTGTCCAGCAACGAACACGTTAATGATTACTAACATACTGTCCAGCAATGAACACGTTAATGATTACAGTAATATACTTGACTGGTTTATACATGGATGAGAAAAGTTAATGGGATTTCAGAAATGCTTTGGATGAGATCTGACTGAAAGATGAGCATTATAAAGACCTACCTGGGTTATAATAAGGACTTCTGATTTTATATTTATAAATGAATTTTTACTGGGAACTGCACGATGATCCTTTGCTGGATACAGCTGCTGCACATTGCAGAGTATAGTGGACAATATGCCGCATGCGCTATTACTGGGAACGCTTCCAACTTCACACGCTGCAGAATTTCTGCTGACACAGAATCCCTACTACAAGTTGTATCATTACCTCAATCTGAGAACTGCTTTAACCACAGGACACACAACACATTACAACATCACTACTGGACTTAATGCTTCATTGTTAAATTACAACTGTCATCCCATCATAAATCTAGGTTGCTGCATTAACAAAAATCAAGACTTTGGGGTATATTTACTAAACTGCAGGTTTGAAAAAGTGGAGATGTTGCCTATAGCAACCAATAAGATTCTAGCTTTCATTTTGTAGAATGTACTAAATAAATGATAACTCAAATCTGATTGGTTGCTATAGGCAACATCTCCTTTTCAAACCCTCAGTTTAGTAAATATACACCTTTGTCTATTTTCTAACTACTTGTAGCCTCATAAAGCACATGGAAGGAATCATTTATCATTGTACTATGCTGAATGATTACAATGATACACTCTATTTTGCATGCAGCAGCTAGATTGATTTTCCTTGCAAATTGTCTTACATCTACTAACACTCTGTCAGTCTCTACATTAATTGCCTGATTTTCAACAAATCCAATATAAAATTCTTCTACTAACGTACAAGGCCATCAACAAAATTGCACCGACACACATCTCCTCACTTGCCTCAAAATATCTTCCAACTCGACACCTCCGTTCTGCACAAGATCTGCGTCTCTCTTCCACTCTCATCACATCCTCCCATTCTCGGTTAGAGGACTTTTTTCGGGCTGCACCCACTTTGTGGAATTCCCTCCCTCACACAATAAGACTTTCCTCTTGTATTCAAACCTTCAAAAGTTCTTTGAAAACCCACCTCTTCAGACAAGCTTATAATATTCCTCAACCACCATCATAATCTCCCTAGGTTACCCTATTACCACCTTCTACACAGCTAACACAAGACAACAATCCTCTGACCAACATAGTTGTGTGACTGAGCATACAGCCCACTAAATAGTTTGTAACCTTTGCATTCTAGCTGGACAAATATTTAATATGATGTAGCACTTACCCTTGTGTATAAAACCATTGTCCCATAGATTGTAAGCTTGTGAGCAGGGCCCTCTTACCTCTACGTATGTATGTATTACCCAGTATTGTTTTATTACTGTTTGTTTCCAATTGAAAAGCGCTACGGAATCTGCTGGCGCTATATAAATAAATTATGATGAATTCTAACTCTGTCTCATTTGCTTACTCCAATCCCTTCCCTACTGGGAAGGAGAATGTAAACGAGGTTGCCCACTTTTGGACAGCTCCTCCTTAATCCCACCTGCCCCCTGTATAACAATTAAGGGGGGGGTCCCCTAGGTCCTGCACTTATCTGAAGTATTTAAAGTGCACTTGAGACTGTATACTTAAGATACAGAGATCGCACTCAGCATACTATGGAGTTGCCTGATGAAATTGCTGAAGCTCTGAATTCATCTTTTTACAGACCATTATGGTGTGCCATCTTTTCCGGGTAAAGAGCCATGAGAACGCTGAGTCTCACTAGCCTCTGGCTATCGAGTGAGCTCCATATGGTGTCAGGCTCTATGGCTTTTATACGACTATAAGCTACCACAGTAGGGCTTCATTTGTTACTTGTATTATCACTTGCATAAAGATAATTACCCACAGATTGCATTCTTTATTTTATATTGTTTTAATACTATGCAGCTTGCAGACATAAAGAATACATTAATAACAGATACTATGAATTGCATCCATATCACAAAAAGAGAGAGAATTATATGCTTTTTATGTCATGTTCCGTATAGAACACAATGAGAGAAAAGCAATCTGAAAATGAGTGATCCTAGAGACAGCGCACCTCCGCTGTGCAGACCAGCAGCACTGTAATAAGCACCAGTATACCATTCCCAATCATTAGTTTTCTACTGCTGTTTGTCTGAACAGCAGAAAGGCGCAGAAACTGTGATCAATGTTCCTAATGCCTGCACCATTCTCAGTTTACTCAAGATGCATCCTATCTGAAAGGCAGCAAATGCATATTCATCTGAACCATAGGATACTAAATGGCAAAAACATGCTTTAAATGAACTGGTGTTACATGAATGTGCAGCAAAAGTGCCGCGCTGAAACCTGCTGTCTCAGCAGATATAATAAGAGCATAAATGGCTAATATTAAGGTTTATAAAACATTTACTTACTTTGCTTCTTTTACTGCAGTGGCAATCAGTTACATAAAAGCAATATGTAAATATTTTAACATATTAAACTAATTAATAATAAAAAAAAGTGTATATAGACATATAAGTCAGAGAAGCAGGGAATAGTGCTCCACATAGCAAACACCATGGAGGTAAGACCTTTAACCAATGCTGCCCTCCCAGTAAGGAATTACATCCCTGTGTAATACCGACCTGCAGGGGTGGGGGTTATTTAGCATCGGAAAATAACTTGTATCCATCCATGGGATCACTACCTAGAACATGGCAGTATAAGCTTCAAGATGCCATCACAAGCTCCAAAGTCTCAGAATCTCACTGGCGACTCGATTTACTAAACTGCGGGTTTGAAAAAGTGGAGATGTTGCCTATAGCAACCAATCAGATTCTAGTTATCATTTATTTAGTACATTCTACAAAATGTCAGCTAGACTCTTATAGGTTGCTATAGACGACATCTCCGGATTTTCAAACCTGCAGTTTACTAAATATACCCCTGGGAGTCTCATGGGGATTGTAGTTTTATGCACTGACCTCTGCTGCAGACAGGAAGGAATGACGACCACTGATGCTCCTGAGGACCTTGTTCAGCACATAGAGATGGTCCTCCTGGTCTATTTCACTTATATGGCTCTATAATGTATGTTTGTCATATTGGCAATCTGAGGCTATATGAAATATACTGGCTATGAGGGGGGATGTGAGGCTATATGGATGTATACTGTCTATGTGGTGGTATAAGAAGCAGTATGGATGTATAGTGTCTATGTGGTGGTATAAGAAGCAGTATTGATGTATACTGTCTATGTGGTGGTATAAGAAGCAGTATGGATGTATAGTGTCTATGTGGTGGTATAAGAAGCAGTATGGATGTATAGTGTCTATGTGGTGGTATAAGAAGCAGTATGGATGTATAGTGTCTATGTGGTGGTATAAGAAGCAGTATGGATGTATACTGTCTATGTGGTGGTATAAGAAGCAGTATGGATGTATACTGTCTATGTGGTGGTATAAGAAGCAGTATGGATGTATACTGTCTATGTGGTGGTATAAGCAGTATGGATGTATACTGTCTATGTGGTGGTATAAGAAGCAGTATTGATGTATACTGTCTATGTGGTGGTATAAGAAGCAGTATGGATGTATACTGTCTATGTGGTGGTATAAGAAGCAGTATGGATGTATAGTGTCTATGTGGTGGTATAAGAAGCAGTATGGATGTATAGTGTCTATGTGGTGGTATAAGAAGCAGTATGGATGTATAGTGTCTATGTGGTGGTATAAGAAGCAGTATGGATGTATATTGTCTATGTGGTGGTATAAGAAGCAGTATGGATGTATAGTGTCTATGTGGTGGTATAAGAAGCAGTATTGATGTATAGTGTCTATGTGGTGGTATAAGAAGCAGTATTGATGTATACTGTCTATGTGGTGGTATAAGAAGCAGTATGGATGTATAGTGTCTATGTGGTGGTATAAGAAGCAGTATGGATGTATACTGTCTATGTGGTGGTATAAGGAGTATGGATGTATACTGTCTATGTGGTGGTATAAGAAGCAGTATTGATGTATACTGTCTATGTGGTGGTATAAGAAGCAGTATTGATGTATACTGTCTATGTGGTGGTATAAGAAGCAGTATGGATGTATAGTGTCTATGTGGTGGTATAAGAAGCAGTATGGATGTATAGTGTCTATGTGGTGGTATAAGAAGCAGTATGGATGTATAGTGTCTATGTGGTGGTATAAGAAGCAGTATTGATGTATACTGTCTATGTGGTGGTATAAGAAGCAGTATTGATGTATACTGTCTATGTGGTGGTATAAGAAGCAGTATTGATGTATAGTGTCTGTGTGGTGGTATAAGAAGCAGTATGATTGTATAGTGTCTATGTGGTGGTATAAGAAGCAGTATGGATGTATAGTGTCTATGTGGTGGTATAAGAAGCAGTATTGATGTATACTGTCTATGTGGTGGTATAAGAAGCAGTATGGATGTATAGTGTCTATGTGGTGGTATAAGCAGTATGGATGTATACTGTCTATGTGGTGGTATAAGAAGCAGTATTGATGTATACTGTCTATGTGGTGGTATAAGAAGCAGTATTGATGTATAGTGTCTGTGTGGTGGTATAAGAAGCAGTATGATTGTATAGTGTCTATGTGGTGGTATAAGAAGCAGTATGGATGTATAGTGTCTATGTGGTGGTATAAGAAGCAGTATGGATGTATAGTGTCTATGTGGTGGTATAAGAAGCAGTATGGATGTATATTGTCTATGTGGTGGTATAAGAAGCAGTATGGATGTATAGTGTCTATGTGGTGGTATAAGAAGCAGTATTGATGTATAGTGTCTATGTGGTGGTATAAGAAGCAGTATTGATGTATACTGTCTATGTGGTGGTATAAGAAGCAGTATGGATGTATAGTGTCTATGTGGTGGTATAAGAAGCAGTATGGATGTATACTGTCTATGTGGTGGTATAAGGAGTATGGATGTATACTGTCTATGTGGTGGTATAAGAAGCAGTATTGATGTATACTGTCTATGTGGTGGTATAAGAAGCAGTATTGATGTATACTGTCTATGTGGTGGTATAAGAAGCAGTATGGATGTATAGTGTCTATGTGGTGGTATAAGAAGCAGTATGGATGTATAGTGTCTATGTGGTGGTATAAGAAGCAGTATGGATGTATAGTGTCTATGTGGTGGTATAAGAAGCAGTATTGATGTATACTGTCTATGTGGTGGTATAAGAAGCAGTATTGATGTATACTGTCTATGTGGTGGTATAAGAAGCAGTATTGATGTATAGTGTCTGTGTGGTGGTATAAGAAGCAGTATGATTGTATAGTGTCTATGTGGTGGTATAAGAAGCAGTATGGATGTATAGTGTCTATGTGGTGGTATAAGAGGCAGTATTGATGTATACTGTCTATGTGGTGGTATAAGAAGCAGTATGGATGTATAGTGTCTATGTGGTGGTATAAGCAGTATGGATGTATACTGTCTATGTGGTGGTATAAGAAGCAGTATTGATGTATACTGTCTATGTGGTGGTATAAGAAGCAGTATTGATGTATAGTGTCTGTGTGGTGGTATAAGAAGCAGTATGATTGTATAGTGTCTATGTGGTGGTATAAGAAGCAGTATGGATGTATAGTGTCTATGTGGTGGTATAAGAAGCAGTATTGATGTATACTGTCTATGTGGTGGTATAAGAAGCAGTATGGATGTATAGTGTCTATGTGGTGGTATAAGCAGTATGGATGTATAGTGTCTATGTGGTGGTATAAGCAGTATGGATGTATAGTGTTTATGTGGTGGTATAAGAAGCAGTATGGATGTATACTGTCTATGTGGTGGTATAAGAAGCAGTATTGATGTATAGTGTCTATGTGGTGGTATAAGAAGCAGTATGGATGTATAGTGTCTATGTGGTGGTATAAGAAGCAGTATGGATGTATACTGTCTATGTGGTGGTATAAGAAGCAGTATGGATGTATAGTGTCTATGTGGTGGTATAAGAAGCAGTATGGATGTATATTGTCTATGTGGTGGTATAAGAAGCAGTATGATTGTATAGTGTCTATGTGGTGGTATAAGAAGCAGTATGGATGTATAGTGTCTGTGTGGTGGTATAAGAAGCAGTATGATTGTATAGTGTCTATGTGGTGGTATAAGAAGCAGTATGGATGTATAGTGTCTATGTGGTGGTATAAGAAGCAGTATGGATGTATACTGTCTATGTGGTGGTATAAGCAGTATGGATGTATACTGTCTATGTGGTGGTATAAGAAGCAGTATGGATGTATAGTGTCTATGTGGTGGTATAAGAAGCAGTATTGATGTATAGTGTCTATGTGGTGGTATAAGAAGCAGTATGGATGTATACTGTCTATGTGGTGGTATAAGAAGCAGTATTGATGTATAGTGTCTATGTGGTGGTATAAGAAGCAGTATGGATGTATAGTGTCTATGTGGTGGTATAAGAAGCAGTATGGATGTATAGTGTCTATGTGGTGGTATAAGAAGCAGTATGGATGTATAGTGTCTATGTGGTGGTATAAGAAGCAGTATGGATGTATAGTGTCTATGTGGTGGTATAAGAAGCAGTATTGATGTATACTGTCTATGTGGTGGTATAAGAAGCAGTATGGATGTATAGTGTCTGTGTGGTGGTATAAGAAGCAGTATGATTGTATAGTGTCTATGTGGTGGTATAAGAAGCAGTATGGATGTATAGTGTCTGTGTGGTGGTATAAGAAGCAGTATAGATGTATACTGTCTATGTGGTGGTATAAGAAGCAGTATGGATGTATAGTGTCTGTGTGGTGGTATAAGAAGCAGTATGGATGTATAGTGTCTATGTGGTGGTATAAGAAGCAGTATGGATGTATAGTGTCTGTGTGGTGGTATAAGAAGCAGTATGGATGTATAGTGTCTATGTGGTGGTATAAGAAGCAGTATAGATGTATACTGTCTATGTGGTGGTATAAGAAGCAGTATGGATGTATAGTGTCTGTGTGGTGGTATAAGAAGCAGTATGGATGTATAGTGTCTATGTGGTGGTATAAGAAGCAGTATGGATGTATAGTGTCTATGTGGTGGTATAAGAAGCAGTATAGATGTATACTGTCTATGTGGTGGTATAAGAAGCAGTATGGATGTATAGTGTCTATGTGGTGGTATAAGAAGCAGTATTGATGTATAGTGTCTGTGTGGTGGTATAAGCAGTATGGATGTATAGTGTTTATGTGGATGATTGTGAGGCTATATGGAAGTATACTGGTTATGTGGGGGTATGTGCGGCTATATGACTTCATACTGCCTAGGTGGGGTGTGTGAGGGCATATAGAGGTACACAAAATATATAGGCCATGTGAGGCTATCTGGGGATATCGAAACTATATGGGTGTATGTAGTACAGGCTACATAGATGTCTGCTCTCATCTCTGCAAGTTACAGACATCCTGGAGGAGGTTGTGGGTGGGGTTTATCAGACCCATGAGATATTATATACATTGTTATAAGATACAGAACGAACAGCACACATTGTCCAGAAGAAGAGTAAATGACGAGGTTCTGTCCCAGGGGGTCTGCATCCATCTCTGTAAGTTACAGGAGGGTGAAGGTGTCTCTGGACCTGCTGGTAGTCACTATAACGACCGTCTACATGACGACAGTACATACCCAGACACCGAAGAACTCATAGCCGACAGAGTGGTAACTCAGACTGCTTCAAAAGGAGACTTAAAGAAATTGCGACAGCTGAAGATCCCGGCACACTCTGATGATGTCACATTGAAGGGACACACTATCATGCGTTCTGTTAAGGTAGTAATTTAAAGAGGCGCCGTCTGTACAAAGTTCTTTACAAAGCCTTATACGTTCTACAGCCGCCGCCGCCGCCTCAAATTAGTACCTTAACAGAACGCATGATAGTGTGTCCCTTCAATGTGACATCAGCGGAATGACGAGATTCATTGCAAATTGTGTCTTTGAGGCTCATCACAGGAGAATTACCAGCTTTCCCGGGAGTCCCACACAGAATTTGGGAGTCTCCCGGACATTCCAGCAAAAGTGAGCAAGTATGATATAGATATAGATATATATATATATATATATATATATATATATATATATATAGATAGATAGATAGATAGATAGATATATATATATATATATATATATATATATATATATATATATATATATATATATTGTGTGACACAGAGCAGCACACATCATCATCACCATTTATTTACACCGTCTATCCACAGTAATGGATGAGAACTTCTACAAGATGCAGACCCCCCTCCTCCCAGAGTAGTGATACATACTGCTGGGGGACGACAAGTCCCAGCACACTCTAGTGAGTGGAGACGACGAGCGCCCCCTGGTGGCACACGGAGTTACACTTACCCATGTGAAGAGCAGCTGTCTCTCTTCCTTCCCTCCGCTCATCCTGTCACTTCCGCGTGTGACGTCACACAGCAGCCGAAGTAAAGAGTGCGGGTTTTGTCTAGTAGCGCCACCTGCCGGCGAGAGTGAAATTCACCGAGACTCATGGAAAGGACTCATAAACCTCAAACTGTCCTGATCAAATCATTTGTGTTTTCTTTTACCCTTTTAAAGCCTTGAAACCACAAAAAGAAAGAACAATGCATCATTATCCTGCACCTTTCACATGAGCTTTTTCACCTGAAATATGTTTTTCAACAATTAGCTGTAATGAAAAAATATAGTGAAGGGTAGAACTGACATTTCACAGGAGAATAACATTTTTCATTTCAGTAATGCAACCTTGTTTATGAAGTGATAAAGCGGAATGCATCACACACAATAAACCATGCAGATCAGGTGCTTCCAGTAGGGTGCAGATCTATCTTTATTGTGTCTCTTTATTACAAATTGGCTGGCGTCCCAGCACTTACCTTAGGTACAGGGGACAGTGGCCTGCCTTGCCCCGCTGTTTGCATCCTGTTGCCTAGCAACGGGACTCTCTGCGTTTGCTCTGCCTCGCTGCGCGCATGCACAGTGATGACCGCATCACGTTGCTAGGCAACAGGACGCTCTTCCTTCTCTTCCTGATGGCGGTCAGGTTTGTTCTGACCGCCGAATCTAGTCTCCCCCAATCAGGCTGCACCTTCCCTAATATAAGGAACATTCTGGCACCCTAACGGTGCCAGAGTATTTCTTCAATACAGCTCCAGTACTTCCTGTGATTTCCTGTGTCTCCTATTTGCTGACTTCTGGCTCGTTCCTTGGCTTCTTCTCTTGGATTCCGATTTGGTACTGCACAACTCGTCTGGTTTGACCTTCTGCTTGTTCCTGACGCTCCTTCTGAATATCCCTGTGTACTGCGATAGAGTTTGGCTTTGACCTGGATCATTCGACCATTCCTGTTCATCACACCACTGCGCTAGTGACTAACTTATAGAACCCGGCATCTCATGCCCATACCTCCTTGCAGGAGTCCCTGGCTAAGACCGTGGTGCGTTAGACTCTGCGCCTCCCTGTTTATTTCCGCTAATACCAGCCAGTGGCTCCTACGGTGTTACAACCGTGACACAAATAAATTAAGCATTAGAGTTAAACAGGAGTCACTAGTAATTATCCTAGGCAGCCATAACACTGGATCTGGCCACAGCTACCGAATATACTGCCACTCTATAACTACATGTTAATTAAAGAAATAATACCACATGCCAAATACTTCAGGGCAACAAAGTACCTGTGAGCAGTTGCAGCTCTGTGGGAAAGGGGGCTGCTAAAGGTGGAGAAAAACACGACTAGCCTCGTTCTATGGGTTTATTCTAAAAATTTGATGTGTTGCCCCACAGCCATTTCCAATTATTTGTTAATACAAACTCTGCACTACTTACAATTAGCCAGTAGTCGAGATGTGCAATTTTATTGATTCAGTGCTATGCTGATCTACAGTCATGGCTAAATGTTTTGAGAATGACACAAATATTATTTTACACAAAATCTGCTGCCTCAGTTTTTATGATGGCAATTTGCATATACTCCAGAATGTCATGAAGAGTGATCAGAGGAATTTCAATTAATTTAAAAGTCTTTGCCACGACAATGAACTTTATCCAAAAAACAACATTTCTACTGCATTTCAGCCCTGCCACAAAATGACCAGTTGACATCAGGTCAGTGATTCTCTCGTTAATACAGGTGAGAGTGTTGACGAGGACGAGGCTGGAGATCACTCTGTGATGCTGATTGAGTTAGAATAACAGACTGGAACTTTCAAAGGAGGGTGGTGCTTGAAATTATTGTTCTTCCTCTGTTATCCATGCTTATCTGCAAGGAAACACGTGCAGTCATCATTGCTTTCCACAAAAAGGGCTTCACAGGCAAGGATATTGCTGCTGGTAAGATTGCATGTCACGACCACCCCAGCCTGTCTCACATACAGCAATCTGAACAGCTGGTCGTGATTGGTGTTACCTTAGTTAGTTAACAATGACAATGATAAAATAGAAAATAAAATCACAGTCACTACATACTAGTTAAGATCTGATGTGTGAGGGAACACAGTTGAGAAGGATAGCACATTTCAGTCTTGATAGACCCCCTCAAAGAAATGAACACTGTACTACTGATACAAGGGATGTTTTAACCATTTCTTGTTGGCTCCTCACCCCCCACCTTAGGAATTTTATTTTCACCTAAGTTAGATGGATGGCCAAAATGACACAGGGCTTTCGAATTAATATGGAGGCCTGGCTAAGTCTAACTCCTCTGCATACACAAACTACTCAGAGATTTTATTTGTCTCTGGGCCTGGCTACTTTCACAAGACCATTGACACTTGCCTAGGACAGACTCAGGTCAGTTAACAAAATACACTTTGAAAGGTTACATAAAATATTCACAGTGTTTTACATAAATCCAACAGAAAATAACAATCAGTCATTAGATATACTACATTTCGTCACATTGCACCTAAATCAACCATTCATTGGATCATCAAGAACTTCAAGGAGAGAGTTTCAATAGTTGTGAAGAAGGCTTCAAGGTGCCCAAGAACATCCAGCAAGTGCCAGAACCGTCTACAAAATTTGATTCAGCTGCGGGATCGGGGCACCACCAGTGCAGAGCTTGCTCAGGAATGGCAGCAGGCAGGTGTGAGTATAACTGCACGCACAGTGTGTCGAAGACTTTTGGAGGATGGCCTGGTGTCAAGACGGCCAGCAAAGAAGCCACTTCTCTCCAGGAAAAACATCAGGAACAGACTGATATTCTGCAAAAGGTACAGGGATTGGACTGTTGAGGACTGGGGTAAAGTCATTTTCTCTGATGAATCCCCTTTTAGATTGTTTGGGGCATCTGGAAAAACGCATGTCCAGAGAATGAAAGGTGAGGGCTACCATCAGTCCTGTGTCATGCTAACAGTAAAGCATCCTGAGACCATTCATGTGTGGGGCTTCTCAGCCAAGGGAGTGGGCTCACTCACAAGTTTGCCTAAGAACACAGCCATGAATCAAGAATGGTACCAAACATCCTCCAAGAGCAACTTCTCCCAACCATCCAAGAACAGTTTAATGATGAACAATGCCTTTTCCAGCATGATGGAGCACCTTAAGGAAAAAGTGATAACTAAAACAAAAACCCACAAATTCTGACAAACTTCAAGCATTGATTAGATAAGAATGGGCAGCCATCAGTCAGTATGTGGCCCAGAAGCTGATTGACAGCATGCCAGGGCGAATTGCAGAGGTCTTCAAAAAGAAGGGTCGACACTGCAAATGTTGACTGTTTGCATAAACTTAATGTAATTGTCAATAAAACTCTTTTTATACTTATGAAATGCTTGTAAATTTACTTCAGTATACCATAGCAACATCTGACAAAAAAGGTCTAAAAACACTGAAGCAGCAAACTTTGTGAAAACCAATACTTGTGTCCTTTTGGCCATTACAGTATATGCATTGCAGAATGGTGTAGTATGAGTATATTGGAGGTGTATTATAACTGTCATGTTGCCCTTGGACACTCCACCTTAAGCACAAGTGACTGAGGCTAGTGTCTAGTGTGCACTTTGCTCCTAGAAGACCCCTTTCCTTTAGAGCTACATACGCTTGCTGGTACTATGTTCTATGCCCAAAAGAGAAGATCCCAATGAGGATACAGTGAGACAGAGTCAGGGCTGAAAGTCAAAAGTTCAACATTTGAGGTTAGAGTCAGCCAAATCTAATTCCTATTCCAGAGATCAAACAGCTACAATTCTAGGATTAGAGGTCACAATAATCGGTCAAGGATACCAGGTAATGGACAGCCTAATATATGGGAAGAGATGAGTTACGTTGTTGCACACAGGTGGATTTGTCAGACAGACTGTTTGAATTCCACAACCGTACACATGAGTACACATCATCACAACATTGCTTTTCATCTCGCACTACCAAACTCGAGACTCGCCAAGAACAATTTCACAGGTTTCAAGTGGACACTCAGAAAGATATGGACTACTTTAATACCGAACTGGAGGAACACGTAACAAGAATGAGGACTTTGAGAACCACGAAAGGCGCAAATATGTGCATATTCGTAATGTCCCTGAAACTGTCATGCAAGTTGCTCTTGAGACCTATCTTCAGTGTCTTTTTCCTCTACCCTTCACTCACCAGCTGTCTTTACAACTCTATATTTCCTCGTTAGAGGTCACCTTTAATTACTGCCTCACTCAACCCATGAACATGGGCCTACTTGTTTTACTTCCACACTCTGGACGGCCTCAGAGTGAGGTCACGTGTGCTAGAGCCCATGCCCTCCTAGTCCCCCGTAGTGGGACCCGAGGTGCTTGTCCTACTGGACATAGCACCTCCGTGGACCTGCTGGTCCCCTGTTTCCTAGGTGCCCACAATTTCTCCCTATAGCGTGTTTTGTGCACTTACCTCCCTAAGTAATCCCCTCCCCAGCCTCTATCTCCACTCCACTTAGAGCCTTGCTCGAAATATATCTACCCTCTTAAAATGCCAATGAAACTAGTCATCCTTAATTTCAAAGGGCTCAATACGCCGCACAATCGCATAAACCTGTTTCGCATACTCCGAAAATTTCAAGCTGACATTGTCTTCCTCCAGTAGATGCATTTTCGCTACCCGGGCCATACCTCGCTCAAATCCTGCCGATTTCCCACAGCCTTCTATTCCTCTAGCGAAACAAAACATAATGGGGTTGCCATCTTATTGCGTGGTACTCTCCTGTTTTAGCTCTCCTCCTGTATCACCGACTCAGACGGTAGATATATCATACTAACTGGCCACCTGGGTAGGGAGGAAATCATCCTAGCTAATATATACGCCCCAACAGGTGTCAATGCATCTTTTTTTATGCATTCTTTTCCAAGCTTCATAAAACTCATAGGGGGATGCTTCTGGCAGGCGGAGATTTTACCACCACTCTTGACCATAGACTTGACAGGTCCCGCTACACAGAAAATTCCCCCTCTCAATCACATAGTAAGTGTCTGCGTGCACTTAACCCGATGGTTCGGGACAATACTTTCTATTACTGCCGCCACAAGATCTACTCAAGGATAGATATGGTAATGAGCGGATTACTTTGCAAATAGCATTCAAGGAGACTCCTGCTCCCCGTTGGTCTGGGAGGTGCACAAGGCAGTCATAAGGGGCTGCATTATTAGTTGCGCTTCTCATCACGAAAGGGAACAGAAACGCTTAATAGACAACTAAATGCCAAGGTGCAACTACTGGAGGATGCCCATAAACGTTGTCCCTGCAATAGAAACTACAAAAACCTTTTGACATCTAGAAACAAGTTGAATAACATTTTGGTCAAAAAGACGGAAAAGGCATTGCGATGGCTTAACCAACATTTTACGAAAAGGGCAACAAAGCGGACACCTTTCTGATTAACAAACTTAAGGCTTGCCGCGCTTCCCAAGCCATCTCATCTATAAAAGCTCCAGATGGTATCCCTTGTTATGATTCGGCGGCAATAAATGACACCTTAAAAACCTATTATGAAGCTCTTTATAACCTTTGGGAGCCTGACCTTCAGGAGACAAACCCTCGCCCCACTATACAACAGCATCTATCCTCGTGTAGACTTCCCAAATTCACCTCCATGGCTGCCACAGCCCTTAACAATGACATGACTGATGAAGAGATTGAGGTGCCCATAAAGTCCCAAAAGACATCTAAAACCTCGTTCCTGATGGCTACCAGATGTCCTACTATAAATGTTTGCCCCCAGTTTAATCCCGCACCTTTGCTGCCTGTTCAACCGAATCCAGGATGGGGAACATCTTCAGCATACGGCAAGTGTAAATGTCCAAAGTATTAGAGTTAATGGCAGGCGTTTCTTATAAAGCAGATGGCCACAGAGTGTGCCAACATCTTAAAATGCATCTTATGTCTCCCTCACGGGAGATGCCAGAAATGGATAATAGTCGTGTACATAGTAACATCTGTCCAGGGCAGGTGGACAGCAATATATGCACATAGAGAAATTGACAGAGTACAACAAACAATTATATAAATATATCTCAATTATCATGGTGGAGTGGGTCAAGACAAATGCTGGTAAGTATTAGGCAGGACCTTCGATGTACATGGCTGGTTAGAGGAAATGGCCCAGCTCAAAGTCAATATTTAAGCCCTGGGGTGCTAGGGATTTGATACAGTAAATCCATTCAGACTCTTTCTGGGAGATGGTCTTGACATAATCCCCACCCCTCCATGGCTTGACAATCTTCCTAATTCCCATAAATTGCAACAGGGAAGGAACTTTAGCATGTAGGGTTGCAAAATGTGCTGAAACGCTATGAGTTTCTAGACCCTTCTTGATATTCCTATGGTGTTCGGAGATCCTAACACTAAGTTTCCTAATCGTCCATTTGTTTTGACCCACTTCACCATGATAATTGAGATATATATTTATATAATTGTTTGTTGTACTCTGTCAATTTCTTTATGTGCATATATTGCTGTCCACCTGCCCTGGACAGATGTTACTATGTACATGACTATTATCCATTTCTGGCATCTCCCGTGAGGGAGACATAAGATGCATTTTAAGATGTTGGCACACTCTGTGGCCATCTGGTTTATAAGAAACGCCTGCCATTAACTCTAATACTTTTGGACATTTACACTTGCCGTATGCTGCATATGCATTAACGCAGGTTTTTGATTTATACACAGGTATACCTTCCCCTCTCCCACCTCGCCCGCCCCCCCCCCCACCTCAATACTCAACATGGCTGCAAGACTCATCTTTCTCTCTTGCCATTCCTCTTGTGCCTCCCCTCTCTGCCTCGCCCTTCACTGGCTCCCCTTTCCATCGAGAATCCTTTTCAAACTCCTCACACTCACCTACAAGGTCCTTTCCCACTCCACTGCCCTTTACATTTCTAACCTCCTCTCCATTCACACTCTATCCCGTTCCCTGCAGTCGGCCAATGACCGTCGCCTCTCCTCCACTCTGATCACCTCATGCCACTCCAGAATCCAAGACTTCTTTCGGGCTGTCCATCTTCATTGGAACGAACTTCCTCGCTTCATGCGACTGTCCCCTAATTTGGGTTCCTTTAAACGGGCACTCAAAACTCATCTTTTCCTCAAAGCCTACTAGCCATCAACCTAATCTTCTATCATACTTGATTTCCTTACCCTCTCTCACCCCCTCTCTTGGGCTTGATCCCCTCCTCTAACTCCCTTTGTGCCTCATGTCTGTTTGCCCTCCCTCTAGGATGTAAGCTCTCATGAGCAGGGCCCTCTTCCCTCTTGTTTCTCTACCTATTCTTCTGCTCCTATGTCACTATGCAAGCTATGTTTGGAGTGTTTGAAGTTCTGGTAGTATTTGTTTAATGTTCAGTACTGTATCTACCCTGTATGGTCTTATGTCTGTCTCTGTACGGCGCTGTGGAAATTTTATGGCGCCCTATAAATAAAGGCTAATAATATTAATAACCCACTGCTTCCTGGTCTTATTCACCCGGATCAGGTGGGTTTCGTTCAGTCCAGGCAGGTGCTTGACAATATTATTATTACCATTTATTTATATAGCGCTACTCATTCCAGAACGCTGTGCAGAGAACTCACTCACATCAGTCCCTGCCCCATTGGGGCTTACAGTCTAAATTTCCTAACACAGACACAGACACAAAGACAGACTAGGGTCAATTTGTTAGCAGCCAATTAGCCTACCAGTATGATTTTGGAGTGTGGGAGGAAACCGGAGCACCCGGAGGAAACCCACGCAAACACGGGGAGAACATACAAACTCCACACAGATAAGGCCATGGTCGGGAATTGAATTCATGACCCCAGTGCTGTAAGGCAGAAGTGCTAACCACTTAGCCACCCTACCCAACAGGTCATTGATCTGGTCCATCTCATTAACACCACAAAGACCATGTCTCTCGTATGCGCATAGGCCTTCGATAGGATGTCCCGGCTATACATGGCTCTTACCCTCCAGAGGTATGGATTCACAGGCAGTTCCCTGAAGGCTATCGGCACTCTTTACCACAACCCCTCTGCTACCATTCTCACCTTAGCTAACGGCACCAGGCAGGGCTGCTCTCGTTCCCGCCTGCTCATTGAACCTCTGCCTTGCTGGATCCACACTAACGCATCAAACTCTGTATAATCACTGCGTCCTCCTAGTACAAAATCTCCTTGTTTTGCTCTCCCTCACTAAGCCCTCATTTCAGACTCCAACCGTCCCAGTGCTGCCTCGAACCTTCACAACTATAGAAACCTTGTGCAATAGGTTTATCTGGAGCGACCATAGACCTCGGATCCGTCTCAAACTGCTCGCCAGACCTTCCATAACTGGAGGCCTGGGACTGCCCTTGTTTTACAGGTATTACCAAGCCGCCCATCTTAGCCAACTGATGTCCTGCCACATTGCCCCACACTCTAAAAGGAGCTAGCATGATCCCTATGGTTTGACTCACTCTTTCTGGCTGGGACTCCCCAAATAAGGCTCTCCGCCTGTCAGAACATCCCTCTCCCCTCACCCCAATTTGAGCCCCCCTTTTTTTTCGCTCAGGCCAGGAGCTCGGCGTAGCCTTGGAGTAGAAGGCTCCCGGAATTACACGTTTCTATCACATTGCAGGTGATTTTGGTTACCATTCATTCTCAGATATACACGAAAGACAACATATTCCCAAATCAAAATTATTTCGTTATCTTCAAATGCGCCATTTCATCCAGTTATCTCTCACATCCTCTCACCTTCAAAGCCTCTCCCACTGCATGTATAACGCTAATAATAAAGGGGCTATCTCCTAACACTCTGTCCTGGTCCCTCAAAACCCCTCACAGGGGTTCCTAACTGACTGGGTAGCCGACCTGGGAGAATCCATAAGCGATGAACTGTGGGACATAATTCACATGTAACGCTCCGGTCCCACAGTTAGTACCTGTCTCATTACCTGCAGTCCATTCATCTGGAAACTGCCATGTCTCAGCATCAGACATTCTCCAGTTCATTCATTCAGCTACATTCAGATCTGTGCAGGTGCAGCCTATTGCACTTCAGGACCTCCTCCCTCTTTTTCATTGGCTAAGCACCTCTGGAGCACTATTTAAACTTCCTGGATCCACCTGTCTGATGCCTGTTCTTCAAGCTCACCTCCTGCAGCCTGTGGTTCTGGTTCCTGTTCTCCTTGTGGTTTGCCTGTGTTCCAGTCTGCTCTCAGTTCATGGTCTGTGCTAAACCATCGCTGTTCCAGTACCTCTCTTACCATCTCCAGTGTAGATCATCGTGACAGCTTCAGTTCTCTCATCACTACCACTCAGAGCCGCTACTACATCTGTGACTCCTCAGCTGCTATCACGGGTTACCTCCGCTGCTCCAGTCTGCTCTCAGTCTCTGGCCTTGTTGAACTATCGCTGCTCCAGTACCTCTATTACCATCTCCAGTGTACATCATCGTGACAGCTTCAGTTCTCTCATCGCTACCGCTCAGAACCACTACTCTCTCTGTGACTCATCAGCTGTTACCACGGGTTACCTCCGCTGCTCCAGTCTGCTCTCAGTCTCTGGCCGTGTTGAACTATCGCAGCTCCAGTACTTCTATTACCATCTCCAGTGTACATCATCGTGACAGCTTCAGTTCTCTCATCGCTACCGCTCAGAGCCGCTGTTACACCTGTGACTCATCAGCTGTTACTACGAGTTACCTCTACAAATCCAGTCTGCTCTCAGTCTCTGGCTGTGTTGAACTATTGTTGCTCCAGTACTTCCATTACCATCTCCAGAGTACTTCATAGTGACAGCCTTTGTCCTCTCGTTGTATACCACAGAGCACCTATTCTCCTAGTGACTCATTGGCTACTGACCATCAGCCTATATTATTGTTGTGCCTGTATTTATACCACTCATCTGTGGACTCCATCGTCTCCATCCACTTCACCTGGCTCCCCCACATCGTTCTCCTGTACTCTCACTCACGGGACCGCGACCTGCAGACTTGGTGCAGCTAAGACCATACCTCCTTGCGGGGGTTCCTGGTGAAAACCACCTGTCTGTTAGACTCCGCACCCATGGGTGGGCTTAGCCATGTTCAGCAGAGAGTAGGGATCAATTTCCTTTAAGCCAACGGTGAAATCACACTTAAATTTCTAAGTGTTTTATCAGTGTGGCAATTAAAGAAAACTCGTACAATGTACTTACCAGGTGATATCTGATCATGACATGCCTACACATTATGTTCCCCACCACCTCGGATGCCTGCTGGAGTCAATGCAGACACAAAGGGGATTTTATGCAGATATGGTGGGCATGCCCTAAGTTGTCTCCTTTTGGGCCGCAGTTAGAGCTCTCATAAAGAAAGTCACCGGGCTAATTCTTAAACTGACTCCCGTTAACCTCCTCTTATGTTCCCCAATCCCCCACCTAAACAAAGCTATAGATAAATTTATTCTCCATATCTCCTGTGCAGCAAAGTTTCAAATAGCTCGTAACTGGAAAAAAAGCAGCCCCCTCTCACTCCAGGAGGTAATTAATCGTATTCTGAATGGAATATATCACCAGTCTACAAAACAACAAAGTGGCATCCTTTCACAAAATTTTGGACGCTTGGTATTTGCACCATTCAACACCCCTGCCCGGCATCCAGTAAAACCACTCTTTATACTACCGGAGTCACTCACCCATCCCCCCTCTGGCACGCTCACCTCCTATTATTGCCCCCATATAATTGCAACATGGCAATAGCTTCATGGCTTAGGTACCCGCCGCAAGCCCTTTCCTGGCTCTTTATAGCACCAGATCGCTGGACTGGTTTGGAATATTTCCCTCATACCATTATCTGTTATGTCGCTCCAGTTTGTGGTAACTGTGTTACATGTATCTTGACTGTATAATTTTGCAATGCCATACCTGTTTTTATTTTTATGTTACTTTAAAACTTTTACAAACAAATAAATATAACAAGAATAAATGAAATACAGAGCATATGTATTTTTCAGGTTGTTAGAATGCTAAACATATAAGCACAAATATAATACAAAGTGAAGCATTTCAATAAACAAATTATATGAATATGTACATGTCCCAATTGACATTTTATAATGTTATATAGTTATGTGCAGTAACATGGTGCTATATCTATATATACAGATTATATCAAATATTGAAAATAACTAACATACTGGAGAAGCATATTGTGCACTAGTCATTATATACGGAATGAGAGCAGATACAGCAGCGGTTTCCAAATTGTGCGCTGCGGCACACTGGGGCACCACGGTGATCTCCCAGGGGTGCTGTGGTCAGGGCCGGTGATAAGCGAGGTAAGCAAGGCCCTGGAGAGAGGGGCGCCAAGCACTCTCCTCTGCCTGCCATCCCCGCAATTGTCTGGCCAAAAAAAAAATGCCAGTATGGCGCCCTGCACTCTCCTCTCTCCTCCCTGCTCTCTTTGCACTGAGTGTTAGACATGACATCATCACGCACAACATTTTCAGTGAGAAGCGGCGCAGAAAGAAGCCAGAAGAAAAGAAAGAAGAGAAAAAGAAGAAAACAGAAGAAAGAAGTGCAAGTAAAAGGTAAGAAAAGGAATGGAGCATGAAAGAAGCACTGTGTTATTAGGTAGGGGCACAGTGTGATTGTGAAGTAGGGGGCAGTGTAACACAGGGAGGGCATTAATGGTAATAGCTGCAAAATAGTTGAGCTTTAGATAATGTAATGCATCTGTTTAACTCAAGGATGTCTGAGTTATCAGTACCTAATATGTATTACATCTACTTTAGCACTGTGCTGGAGGAATGTGGCGTTAAACAGTGTGCATAACCGTTATGATATGTGCTGGATGAGATTCGCATTCATGTGTCTTTAATCCAATGCAACCGTTAAGCTTATTTTGCACGACGAAAATCATAACATATTTATTTTTTATGAGATGGTCTGGCCCCCAAAATTTAGGCCCTCATACTGCCCTGGAATTAAATAATCGCTCTGAAAGTGAGGATAAGGGACACACATTAAATAGGGGAAATCAATTGGAGATAAAAGAGTCTGCTGCATTAAGGAAATCCATTCAAATACATTGTATAAGCAGACATTTACCTTTAGCTGGTACTCTTTTGCGACAATCTTGCAGTAATCAGGACAGCACTGCCACCCAGTGGGCGATAAGAGCTAAGATGAGTCACTAACTTTGAAGCTAAACCATAGTCTTGCGTAGTGCAACACTGACACCTAGTGGACACTCAAGTACTCTACAGTACTTGAGTGCTAATTTTTGCAAGTTAATTTTTGCAAGTTAACTTTGCAAGAATCTCTCACAATCTGTAATAACCCCTGCTATATTCTTATACGCTACAACATCACCATCTAGTGTCGGTTATTTTGATCTACATAATCAGTGCACAGTTGTATCTA